>NC_087215.1:63192306-63197306 GCF_015104395.2 Macrobrachium nipponense | reverse complement strand
AAGGCTACAAACTTATAGGTTTATGGAAGAGCCTAAAAAGGTCTGAAAAAGGTGTTGCGTTTAGATAAAGATACAGGAATTTCAGGATGGAATATTTATGACTTATTTAATAGAATGAAACTGTAAAGAATGAATTGAAACTGTAAAGAATGAATAATGTATATGTTACACAGTAACAAAAATTATTTTTAATAATAAAATATAGCATTTTTATTTTTATTTTCTTTAATGAAATGAGGCTCTATTTGACCATAGATTCTAACACGTTTTATTTACGTTAAGGATTAGGAATATAATGTTTACTACTTATGTGTGAGGGGAAAATCTTGCACACGTCTCTAGTAAGCTGGGGATCGGATCATGCCTTGTTTAGTTTAACAGATATGTATGAAATTCATTCCAATGGATTTTATGCGAAATAAAGAATTTATTTATTATTATTATTATTATTATTATTATTATTATTATTATTATTATTATTATTATTATTATTATTATTATAAGGTCATTGCCTAGCCGTCCCCCCTCCCTCACCTCCTTAATGTAGGTAAGTTTGGGACCTCTAAAACAGTGGCCTCATTCCAGTCCACTCTCTCTCTCTCTCTCTCTCTCTCTCTCGAGGAAAGGAACTGTAAAGGGGCGTTTCCTTAGAATGCAGTATGCCTCTGTTGGCCTAAGCGAGGTAATCGTCGGTCTCCAGGGTGAATGAAACTGTTCGTGAGACACATCATGAGAGCTCTCTCTCTCTCTCTCTCTCTCTCTCTCTCTCTCTCTCTCTCTCTGTGTGTGTGTGTATGTTTGTCTGGCTTAAATGTCACTCCTGTGAATTTTTTCCATTTTTGCTTTTCCTTAATGTACAGTTTTTTAAAGTTATTCTTACTTTACTCAAATGTACAACACAATTTCAAGTATAATTTGTACTGTACAGATTAATTGATGCCTTTTAACGTCTTTGCGCACTTATGGTGCACATTCACCAAATGCCTTGTTGGCATAAGGCCGACCTAACATGAACCAAGCACTCCGCATCGCGTGAAACCACAAAGCTATAAGGCCAACCATAATTATTAAATGAATCAAATACAAACCGGCCCCAGTACACTCTGATATAAAGACCCTTCTTAATTATGACGGCTCGGGATTTCAAACATAATACCTTTTGTCGTATTGTTAATAGAATAAGAACTTCAACGTGAATCTCTAATCTTATCTGTTCTCTGCAGAATTGAAATGATGCTGAATATCGTTGGCGTAGATTGAAGCGGTATTGTTAGTGAATATTTGATTTTTCCGAAGTATATTTAACTTACCTGAAAAAGCTGCGTGCATTTTTTGTTGGCATTAACCTGGTATATTTGAGAAGAATCATTGTGTTAGCGTATGTATGTATGTATTTACATGGAACAGATACCCGTGGGATTATGTTGAAGTAGGTGAATCCACTTTTCTGAAGACAAAAATTGATTGATTTGTAGTTACTAAAACAGGCGTCACAACATCTGTAAATTTTATGTAATTGACGTCGCATTAGACTTAAAAACCTAAAAATAAAGTTATGAATATCTAATTATTTAATAATATATATATATATTATAGATATATATATAGAATATATATATTATATATATATATGATGTATATAGATGTATATATATCTATTATATAAATATTATATATATTATATATATATATTATATATATATATATATATATATATATGTAATATATACATATATATATAATTGTAATTGTAAATACACATATACTGTACAAATACACAAATTGGGATACACACATAATGCGATTTTAAGAAAGACGCAGGTGGAATCCTCCGGTCTAAAAAAAAATAATAGGTAAAAAAAAAATTCCTTATTATTATTATTATGTTTTTAAAGAAAATGAAAATTCCAAAGCCGGGCGGATTGACGAGACCGACTTCTCAGCGCCAGAGGACCTCCATCAATCATGCCGCATTAAGCTCCTCCGCTTTTGATTCCCGGGAAAGCGACTCTGCATTTCGAGATCGTTCGGACGATTGCCGTGTGGTGTTGCGACCGATTCGTTCTCGGATAAACTTCGGAGGTTCTCGACGACTTGACGGATGATTTATCGTCGGGAAGGAGTGGTTTAGTTCTTGGAAGTTTAGATTAATTTGTTTGGGCGGGGCTGGAGGTTTGTGTGTGGGGGGGGGGGGGGGGGGGGGGGGGGGGGGGGGGTGGGGGGGGGTGTGTGGGGGGGGGGGGGGGGGGCGTTGTTGAGGAGGCGCCGATTTCGTTCCTCTATCCTTTTATTATTATGGTCCCTGAGAGATCTCAGATCCGGTGATCCACTGGATTTTAATCCGTTGATCCGCCGGATTTTAATCCGGTGATCCATTGGATTTTAATCCAGTCATCCACTGGATTTTAATCCGGCTATCCACTGGACCTTAATCCGGTGATCCACTGGATTTAAATCCTGTGATCCGTGAAAACGTTTCTCGGTGCTCTGGTCAGGGAGCGATTAATGCTTTGGAGATTATATTCTGATCAGAAGTCCTTTAGGAAGGATATTCAAAATTATACAACCAATATAATGTCCATTCTTGTTTCTTCTGTTCCTTTCGTTCATTCCTAATGTTTGTCTTGTACCATTTTTTTTTCAATCTTTATTTCTATACTGTTTTTTTTTTTTCACCCAGTTCTGTTTTCCTTCCTGTCTTATCCTAAGAGAACAGAAGACTAAAGGCAAAACATAAAAGTTTACGATTCTCGTTAATATCTGTCTGATGACGTCACAACATCCAAAATATTTAATAGTAACTTAATTACCCTGGCACTGGAGTCTGTTGAGACGTTTCTCGTCTTTCGGGTCGCTATCATATTTGGAGATGTACAATCTACCAGAGACCTTCCTAGCCTTCACGGTTTTACCAGAGTCCTTCCTAAACCTCATGGCTTTACCAGAGTCCTTCCTAGACCTCATGGTTTTATTAGACACCTTCCTAGACCTCATGGCTTTACCAGAGACCTTCCTAGACCTCATGGTTTTACCAGAGACCTTCCTAGACCTCATGATTTCACCAGAGACCTTCCTAGACTTCACGGTTCTACCAGAGACCTTTCTAGACCTCATGGTTTTACCAGAGACCTTCCTAGACCTCATGGTTTTACCAGAGACCTTCCTAGACCTCATGGTTTTACCAGACACCTTCCTAGACCTCATGGTTTTACCAGAGACCTTCCTAGACCTTATGGTTTTACCAGAGACGTTCCTAGACCTCATGGTTTTCCTTACCAAGAGACCTTCTAAATACCTCATGGTTTTACCAGAGACCTTCCTAGACCTCATTGTTTTACCAGAGACCTTCCTAGACCTCATGGTTTTATTAGACACCTTCCTAGACCTCATGGTTTTACCAGAGACCTTTCTAGACTTCACGGTTTTACCAGAGACCTTCCTAGACCTCATGGTTAACTGACATTGTCTTCTCAGAAACATTGATAATATAATCTTTATATTTCACAAGCATTGAATTGTTGAGCACGAGATTTCTACAACAGAAAAAAACGTATGATGTGACTTTTTCCTCATCGCTGTATAGACGCTGTTTCTCTGTGTTAGTAAGTCTTTAGCTGAAGTACAATATTCACTTTCTTCCATATCTCTGCAAAGTATGCTTCGCCATTTTAAACCCGTCCCTCCTCTGACATCAAGGTTTTCTAGGGATTTAATCTCCCACACAGCCTCTGCCATCAGCAGCCAGCCCGTTTTTTGTTATTCGCAAGCGTCCTCAAGCTACTGAATATTTGTTATAACTATAACAGCAAAAAAGTTGAATTTTTTATTATTCCTTCCACGTTCTTTTTCATTTTTTCGAGTAAGGAAAGTCTTCTCGCCTCGCTTCTCAGCAATAAATCCTAGATTATCCTGAAGACGTAAGAACAGTCCTACTAGTATTTCTAGCTTAGAAATTGCTGCGTGTTTGATTCCGATATCTGACTGTATATAAATCCAGTTTCTATCCTTAAAGTTTGATTTAACCTCCCACCTTTTAGATGCTATATTTTATTGCTGTACTTTTTTTTCCTTTTGTCAACACTGACTTGACTGAATGGAGGACGATTAGTCGGGTTAACTACCTTGTTTATCAAATAGCATTAAGGGGCTCTTTTTAATGTCGAGTGGAATAGTCCAGCTTTTTCTGTCTATATTATTTGATTCGTCATTTCTTTTTTACTACGAAGATCAAGAACGAGAGAAAGAGAGTGGTGGGTGTAATTCTTATAATAATAATAATAATAATAATAATAATAATAATAATAATAATAATAATAATAATAATAATAATAATAATAATAATAATAATAAAGCCAAAAAACAAACCAAAAATCAAGATTGAAAATTAACTTTCATTGGCTTGGAATCTCTGGGGATATTCTTTTTCAAAATCTCTCGTTGCAAAGGGAATTATTAGGGGGGAAAAATCTTAGATTTTTACCCCCGAGAGAGAGAGAGAGAGAGAGAGAGAGAGAGAGAGAGAGAGAGAGAGAGAGGAAGCTAGTTAGTCTCTCCTCGGGACAGTGAGAACGTGAGCTTTCTCTGATCATCTAATTACACGAAACTGTTACCCTGGCAAACAACCATTTCGTATCGGAAGAGAGAAAGAGAGAGAGAGAAAAAATCTATAATAGCTATGAGTAAAAAAAAAAAAAAAAGGATAATTTTTCCGGGCTGTAACGAAGCTCACGGCTCTTTCCCTGACAGCTTGTGAGGTGTCCAACAGCCCTTAACTAGGGGGTTCCTCTTGAAATCAGTTTTTTTTTTTTAATGTTACACTTTTCTGGTTTACTTGGTGGATGGAAAATCCCAGTTTTTCCTTCATGATGGAATTGCGCTTTGTTTATTGGGAGTGTCTTGTTCTCTGGGACCAAATGAAATGAATTTAATTAAGCTTCAGATAGCCTATCAGATCTTGCTTCTGGAATTCCCTGATTCCTTTGTCAGAAATGTTTACACAC
>NC_087215.1:63157306-63184806 GCF_015104395.2 Macrobrachium nipponense | reverse complement strand
TTGTTAGATTTTGCGGCGCACTTATCCTTTCTACAATTTCGTTGGTTTAGCTTAAATACCTTTTGGGCCTCATTTTAGACTGTTCCATTCTTGGGTTGAAAGTGTGGATCTGGTAGCATTTTATAGCTGAATATTTTAGATTATGAAGTGCAGTGTTCGCTGTTCCTTGGCGTTTTGTACTGGAGATAAGGTGAAATTATTCGTATATTCGACCATTTAATTTAAATTTTGCGACGAAGAATTGTTACTACCTAAACTTTTAGTGAACGTTTTTTTGCAACTAATATTTGTTACGACTTTAAGTGTGTAGTGAACGTTGCGAAATTTATTCCATACTTGTACAATAGAAATAACTGAAAAGGCGCTGTAGTTCCACGGTGTATAGATTGAGGTCAACTTGCCCCAATTCTGCTAGCGATTTTACGGTTGAATTTTGTGCCTCAATTTTTGGTAATTCTATACAATAGCTCCGCCTCTAATAATTTTGATTAAAAAAAATTTCTGATTGATTACTTAGTGCTTTATCTAAAGCTGACCTGTTTTGGGGGAGGAGCAGTATTTTTACCCTATTTGTGAACCTTTAAAATCTTGGGGGGGGCCCCCAGTGGGAAACCGGAGTTTTTGCATGGGGAATGAATGAAAGAATCAGTTTTAACATACGAATAATGGTACATTGGCACATGTAGAATTAGCAATAAACAAGGCCACCAGCTAACCTAAAACCACCTAACCTAACCTAGTAGCCGTATCCTTACCTACCGGGGGCAGGGGGGCTGGGACTTCGCCACCCACCCCTCCCCACTGCGACCCCCCTTACACAGCCATATTAAGTTTAAGAGCCTAAAACCCTTTGTGTACTTACTGAGGTTGGTGGGTAAAGGTGAGCTGCCATCTTTAAGAATGCATGGAGCCTATGATCCAATACTTTAAAATGCAATTTAAAATAGGCAAGAGCCAAATATCCAACAAACTGATCCTTTCGACGACCGTATTTAGGCAACAGGTTCTTCAAATCCCGCCACCGCCTCTCAATAGTATTAGTATGAGTTCCAGTGTGCGGGTCCACAAAGTTCTAGGAGTGGTTGACTCTTAAATGAAGAAATCCCTCCTCATTTAGGCAATCGTATGCCTTCCAACAGTCTGAAATGATTGTAGTGCCGGGCTCTATATAATCCCTTTTCACTGTTAAAACTGTCACTTTGTCCCTACTTTCTACAGGAACAGCAATTGAGACGAGAGCTTGGGAGAAAATCCACATAAACTGATGTCAAAGTAGATGGTAAATGAGAAACCGCACCAGAAGTTGAAGGTTCACACGCTGCCATGGCTCTCAATAGACTGAAAAATTAGCGGTGGAAATTGTGTGAAAAGTGTCGAAAAATTTGTTTCCTAGTAAAACTGTCACCTGACTGGGTATTCAAGTCACGTGATTCTAGTTTTGTTAAAATGCTAGTCCCAAGTAAAGTGTGGATAATCATCATTGGTTAGAAACTATGACGTTTGCGTGACGTCTTGCTACGTAGAATACAGCCGATGATGTAATAATGACATAATCTGTTTTTAACGTACAAACTAAGAAACGAGATCTCAGTCTGAAGAGTAATTTGAGAGCGTTATGAAGTAGAGGGACTTAGCTTTTTTCAGGTGGGTCAAATCTAATTTTTATTTTTAAGCGCCGCCTAGATTTATATATCAAGCGAAACATTGGACTTCCCTCTTTTTAGTGAAAATACTTAAATCTGATAACTTGCTGGCGGAGCTATTGTATAGAATTACCCAATTTTTTTTACTTTACCCGATTTTCACGCACTTGTGTAATACTTTTGATCAACGAATTTTCTTTTACCTCAAGAGGTTGCTATTCAATTTAGTTTTGGGCTCATTTGTCGCTTACGTTAGGTATCGATTGTACTTAACCCTCAGGGGCTAGTACTAAACACGGCGAAATACGTAATTGTAATATCCACAATGCTCTCTTAACTTCTTGATTTTTTTTTTGATATGCTTGTCACTACAAAGCTGAAGATCCAAGTTCAAAGATATTTGAAATAATTGTGATGTCCGGTACTGGGAAACTAACCCAGGTCCCATAATCACAAAGCGATCACGTTGCCTATCTGACCACGAGAAGGATTTAAGTCTATTCCCTCTCATACATAAACCTGTCTTTTTCAGATTCTTATTTGAGCTTGAATAGACCCATCCTTACCATCGTAGCCAGGTGGACAATCGTTTTTATTGCTTTTATTAGGCTGAAATGTATATGTATATGTAGAATCTGCTAGTCCTAAGCGCCTCAGTGGCGTGGTTGGTATGGTGTTTGCGTCCCACCTCGGTGGTCGCGGGTTCGATTCTCGGCCATTCCATTGAGGAGTGAGAGATGTGCATTTCTGGTGATAAAAGTTCTCTCGACGTGGTTCGGAAGTCACGTAAAGCCGTTGGTCCCGTTGCTGAATAACCACTGGTTCCATGCAACGTAAAAACACCATATAAACAAACAATCTGCTTGTCAATTTTTTTAATACATTTGACGCCCCAATCCCTAGTGGCTGTCTTATTCACGGTAACGTTGCTTGCGGTCCGTACGGAGTTGTTGCCTAGAATTGCTGAAAATAGTTTACCATTTGGTGTTTTATACTACTGCATGGAACTTTTTTTTTTTCTCTCTCCTGGCATTTTTACTAAGTGTAATTCTCTCGAACCATATTTTATTAATTGCATCTGCTTAAATGGGATGCTGCCTACCCTTGAACAGCAAAATGTGCGAACATGAAATATCAGAAGTGACAGTGGGACTTGTTTTAATATTGTTGGTCTGGTAGAGTGTCTCGTATAAGTAATTTGGCATTTTGAAGTTGATTGACAAGGTGACTCACGTTGTGGTTGAAAATGCAAAACAAATGTTTTTCAAAATCTTTACGGACGAAATTTATGAACTTTTTCGAAAAGTTTGTGAGGAATTTTAGGTCTTGCTTTCAAGTAAAATCGGTTTTATAGTAAGTTTTTCATTTACTGGAGCAATGGCAATTTAATACCTTTGAAGGTCATGTGTCAAGCGTTGTCCCTAAAGCAGATGTCAGTGAATAGGGGAAACAACCGAGTGGACTAGCTGATCCAGTCTTGGCCGCTTGTTGACCCACCCTCCGAAAAAGTACTTTTGGTTACTTCGAACAGAGAGGAGAGGTCTCGAGGTGTTGCTTCCACCACCGATGACTCATGACTGGTGCCCACCTCCGGTGTCAGGATGTGTTAAAATACTTTTTCGGAGGGTGGATCAACAAGCGGGCGAGACGGGATTAGCTAGTCCACTCGGTTGTTTCTCATATATTAAGACATTTGAGTTTCACACTTTCAGCTACGTCATTCTGAACCTAAAATCATTCTAGAGGGCAAAAAGAGTGTGGAAACTTTTAGTGATATGGAAGTTTACTTAAGATTAACTACAGTAAAACCAGATTAAAATGGGCCAAGCATATTTTCATGCAGTATGCACTAAAGTGTGGTGGTCCATTTGTAAATCCACTCACTAATGATAAATTGGTAGATCTAGGTAATAACCGCGTCGGGTATTTCTTTGGAAATTAGTTTCCTATAGTATTTGGGTTACTTATCAAGAAGGGAAGACTAAGAAAGATGGCGTGATTATGTAGAGGAAGATATGCTATGGAAAGGTAATAACGAGAACAATGCACAGGACAGAAATCGATGGGGACGACTCGTTCATAACGGCGACCCCATATAAAAATGGGTTAAAGCTGGGAAGAAGAATTAAGAATTTTTTTTATTTTCGGGGGGTCGACTGTAATTAACCCCCGGGGGCTAGTACTAACCACGGCGAAATACATTGGACGCCCCAATCCCCGTAGTGGCTTTTGTATTCGCGGGTCCGTTCCTTGCAGTCCATGCGGACTTATTGCCTAGAATTACCTATGATTTCACTGGTAAAAGGGCCCTGTCGGTCATGAATAAGGGATATTTGTTTTAATGATCTTTGCCACTGGCAGGTTCTTTGTACGAGCTGGAGTGGAGAGGAGCTTCGTTGTTCATAGTAAAATGTTTTCGGTCCTCAAGCGATCTGTCTTGCCTCTGTCGCTCACGGTACTTCTAAGTAAATTTATCACTAATCAAGAGTTACTGTATAAAAACTTATTACTCAATAACTGCATATATTTAACTACTTATATTTAAACAGTCGAGTGATAGTAGGGTAGGGACTGCACAAAGACAAACTAGACAGACAATGCAACGGAGCGTATCAGTAGTTTTTGTTTAATACGTTATAACTTCCAGGGCTTGTGTCGAATGCTCTTGGGAATTTTGTCTGTCCAGGTTTCGTGATCTGTTTTTTTTTTTTTTTGTTCTTCGTGCAGGTAAGACCGAAATAAGCGATAACTTTTACAGCCTTCAAAGTCAATGACCCAAACGTTTCAAATGTCTCGCAAAAATTAACCTTTCTGATTGAGAGCTGATAGGAAGATCGTCCGTCCCATGTACGTAAATCTTATGTTCATCCTAACAAGGGTACGTAAGTCGATTAGTACATCATACAAATATTCAGTATAGAAGGCAGTCTTTCAGAGCTGTTTTTATGTTCTGTCAGGTGGGAAGAGTTTGGTATGGAAGAAATTGGTTTCCCTCTGTTGTTTTTCCACTTAAGGTTAGTCGTCGACATTGTGGTCATTGTACAGTTTTACCTTGTAGCTTCCATAACTTATCTAAACTGAAAATTGTTATATTGGTTCAGCGCAGATTTATTTGGATTAAGTAGAGATTTAATTTCGTAATTTCTTCAGTTTTTATATGGAATTTGGTATGGTATTAACTATGCTATTGTTTCCGATGTTTGGTACGCACTACTAGTAATACAGTGTGTATATATGGGCTCATTTCGTAAGCACGGTCATAAATCACGTTTCGTATTCAAAACTTTATTATTCATTTCAGCCGTATATTCCGTATATTTCCTAAATACGGATTTCTGCAATTTAGACTACACAATTTGAGAAGGTTTGGTTTCAAAGCCCTTTGGAATTTGAACACAGTGGTAAATAATCATTTACCTTTTTTCATCGTAGTGAACCTAACTTTATGGGTACTTTTTTCAATACCTGCACGCTTTTTAATTGCATTTAAATCCCTCGACAATATAAATTTCTTCACTTCCTGTTCCATAACTTTAATTTTTAATTTAGTTATTTTTAGGGAGAAAACCAACATTATCTTGGACAAGGATGGTCGAAAGTGCAGAGCCCCAAACTGTTGAAAGTGTAGTGCTTGCAAGGAATAAAATTTAACGAATACCCTTTTACATCTTGACTTCTCCCTGCCTTCCATTTAGAGTTGGGCGTTTTACAATTACACTTCTGTCCTCTACTGAAAGTTGATTGGATAAATGGATGCCCTGCCCTACGCACTCGAGTCGTGTTTGTTCAAACTTTAAACCTGGTTTTTCACATTCGGGTCTTGGCATGTGTTGTATTTTCTTGTTTGCCTTCGTATCTAATAATAAACACTTAACCGCCAAAATTCAAATTCTTAAAAGTTAACTGGATATTTTCATGTTATCTGTGTAAATTTCCACCAGGTTTTCAGTGCAGTTGGCATTCATTTATAACCATATTCACTTAACAGTCTAATTGTATAAATTTACATATGAATTTTTAAAATGTGTATTTTACTTAACACCCATAAGGTTACCGAATTGCTGTATTCCCATTCCTTATAGAAGAGGGTTAAGGTGATGAACAAATGATTTGCTTGGTGAAGCTCCCAGGATTGGTGGGTTACTTTGCCGTTCTAACAACTGATCCACTGACTAATTTATAATTCCGTAACTCTTAAGCTCTGAATATTAGTATTTGGCTCCGAATATCAGTATTTAACGAGAATAGGTTAAGGATTGCTCTTTGGTACCTTTCACAATTTTGACTTGGCACATTCTGCTAAAAGTAAACACCCCTTTGACTATAGTGGGATTAATTAATCATGGTTTTTGAGTGCTTTAGATCTCCTAATGCTGTTTACTGCACATTAAGGTTTTATAAACTTTGAGGATGTGTCGATTTTGTAAAAATTACTTATAGCGCTTAACCATTTTAAATTTTTTTCCAGGAGCAGCTTGAACCCCTAAGGAGATCTGATTAAGTTACTTTGAACGCTAAAATGTTAGTTGGTCTGTGGCGAGTATTTGAAGCGCTGGAATAACCAATGAGCAATGACTTACAAAGTTAACGCAAGGACCACTTGTCCAGCAAAGAATGTTCCGTCAAGGACCATTAGACTGACAGTTGTGTAGAATTCCCACACCAACGAGCACTAGCCCATGAGGTAGGTTGTGAAGATTTGGTTAGTTGTGTCAGTTTCTGTAGTTCATACAACTTTTTTTTTTACGTGCCAATTAAGGGGGTTGCCTCGGCGTTGGTTTGGTAATAAGGTATAGCCCAGAGAAATTAATATGTTACGAATGATCAAAGGAATAGATTATAAACGGTTGTGGCAACTTCGAAACTCTTGGTTTCGCTTACTCTGTCAAGTAGTTTTCTGTTGTCAAAGATAATAGTGCAATGTTTTAAATGTTTAACGTTCAGGATTCATGTATTTTAAATATCCGTATCAGAAATGACTGTTCCTCTTTACTTCCGAAGTATGAAACTCTAGATTATTCAGCATTGTGCAAATTGGTGGCTCAAAGTATGTGATTATGATCATTAGTAATTCTGATTGATGTGGTTGATAATCCCAATAACTTTTATGGCAGTAAAGGTCTTGTGGACTGAACACGTAAGAATGGGAAATTTTCTTTGCTAATAATTGTTTTGGCGGATATGAATGTTGGTGGCAGTATGGACTAGCCCATACTACTTGCTCCATCTGAAACCATGATCACTGCTAATCCTGTATTTTTTGCCTGGCGCTTGGCGCCAGAACCTAAAACCATAGTTTTTAAAAGGTTGGTATTGTAAGCGTTGTAATATCCCCCTACACCTAGACTAATCTTAACCTTGAGCTCTCGTTGTAATGCATTGCTAGCATTCAACTTCTGAGATTGTCAGGTTTTCCAATAACTAGAATTTAATAAACTAATCGATGATATCTACAGTTTTTAGTTTTAATTATTTTCTCGCCACGCCAAGTTAGTTCAGACTTCATAAACTTAGACCACGCTTAGTGGCTCCTCCGCTCCCTTCACATGCGCTAGCTCTTGGATTCCACGGAATTTTTTTATTGGTCTGTGGTTACTAAACTGTCGTCACATCATCTAGGTCAGTGGTTCTTAACATTTTGATGACCCCCAATGAATTGCCCAATACGGTCTCATACCCCCTTTCAAGTTCACATGTCCTATTTCTTGACTAAATAGTTTAATACCTACTTTAGGTAGGAATAGCTAGAAATAGAACATACAAGAAAATCAAAAGCATTTATAATTTAGTTATTTACAAAAATGTACAGATTTATACAGTTGACACTAAAATCAGATAAATATCCAGATAATCTTATAACCCCCAGTATGTGGTTATCATACCCCCAAGAGGTATGGGTACCCCATATTTAGAACTCCTGATCTAGGTTATTGACACGGAGCCCTCCAACGGGAAGCGAACGAGTAGAGATGTAATAAATGTTCTTGTTCTTACCTCCATTGTGTCTTGGGTAAAAAAAGAAAAATGGATTGTTTCCTCGGCCATTCTTTTTTTATGTGCCTTTGTAACTGACAGGCGGACATTCCAGCCTCGTGTCTGGTCATTATCTAAACCCTAACTTCGCGGTGATCTTATGTCAGTCGGTCACCTCTGTTAAGAGTCATTTCTGAACGTAATCAAAGCTTTCAAAGCTGCTCTGTTGAAAAATTGAGCAGAGTTGTTTTTTGGCCTCGTCTGTTATTGCTTGCGCTTCCAAACGAGAGAACGTCAGGGAGTTTTGAATGAACGGTTAAGAATTATCACTTGTTCCATTATTGTACTTCGGTTTGTTAGTGTGGAATTTGGGAGGGTAAAATTTGACTTGGGATCAACTTAAACCTCCTGTATAATGAGATTTCTCCTGAACATTCTGGTTTGTTATAGGTGAATGTTTGAATACGTTCCTTTGAACATTGTTTCCAAGACTTGTGATGGAGTTATGATTTTGGTAACCATTTCCATTTTGCGGTTATTTACAAATGGTCGTGCCTCGATGGCATGGTCGGTATGGTGTTGGCGTGCCACCTCGGTGACCGCGAGCTCGATTCTGACACTCCACTTGAGGTGTGAGAGATGTGTATTTCTGGTGTTAGTTCACTCTCGACGTGTTCGGAAGTCACGTAAAGCCGTTGGTCCCGTTGCTGAATAACCACTGGTTCCATGCAACGTAAAAACTCCATACAATACAAATGGTCGTAGAAGGCTAAAAGTTGGTTTTAGTAGCCAAAGGAAGTTAACTATAAAAGGTCCTGTCGTTGAGTGTTTGACAATTGAGTCTTATGCAATAGTTCTCGGTTTCATACAGTGATAGTTGTCGTAATTAGCATTGATTAGTTGCACGTTGTCATACAGGTTTCGTTGCACCTTTTGATACAGTCTGTTTTAGAAGTTTTAATTCTATGGGTTAGATTCAAATCGTAGTGTTCAAAGAAAATACTTTTAATTCGATGAAAAGGGTCACTTGATGAAATTTCGATTAAAGTTAAGTCGCAGTATTGATTCGAAGTTAACTCAATACCTGTGTAGTTAAGTAGTGTTAGTGAACGCAGCCCTATACTTTAAAAGCCTTTAGTGTTGTGTAATTGCAATAAACATTTGCAAAATTATTAAAGGTTTGGCTTCCAGAAGGACATTGTACCCTATGCATTAGAATTTTTTGAAGAGATCCTTAGATTTTGCAAAAACGAGTATTGGGTAAATCTTAAATCTTTCACATTCACTGTTTTAAAGTGCCCTATTACGCTAGCCGAATGTTGGCACCATGGTATTTGAAATCCATTAAATATATGTACTTCAGTTTGAGAAGTAGTAACAAATTCTGCCAGTAATCTGGTGGTGTATTCAAAATTACGAACGTAGATTGAATTTACTACAATTTTGTTCGACACTGAAACTGACATTGGAAAATTTTTTATAAGGTTAACTGAATCCCAGCCTCCTCCTTCAGGAAGATGTGGTGGCATATCCATACGAAGATTTGGCTATATGAAGATTTACTATACGAGGATGTGGCTGGCCACCCCTTAACGAGGATGTGGCTGGCCACCCCTTAACGAGGATTGGTGGCTGGGTGCCTACCCCTTAAAACGAGGATAGTGGCTGGCCTCCATCCTTAACGCAGGATTTGATGGCTGGCCTCCCCTTAACGAGGATTGTGGCTGGGCCTCCCTCCCTTAACGCGGGATGTGGCTGGCCCCCCCTTAACCCTTAACGAGGATGTGGCTGGCCTCCCCTTAACGAGGATGTGGCTGGCCTCCCCTTAACGAGGATGTGGCTGGCCTTCCCCTCCCTTAACGAAGGTATGTGGTCTGGCCTCCCTTAACGAAGGAATGTCGGCTGGCCTCACCCTTAACGAGTTATGTGGCTGGCCGCCAGACTCTCCTTAACGGGATGGGGTGGACCGGCCGGCCTCTCCTTAACGAGGATGTGGCCGGCCGGCCTCTCCTTAACGAGGACGTGGGGGCGGGTCGGCCCCCCTTCCCCTTAAACGAGGACGTGGCGGGGTCGGCCCCCCTTCCCCTTAACTGAGGAACGTGGCGGGCCGGCCTCCCCTTAACGAGGACGTGGCGGGCCGGCCTCCCCTTAACGCGGACGTGGCCCGGCCGGCCTCCCCTTAATTGAAGGACCTGGCGGGCCGGCCTCCCTTAACGGCGGACGTGGCGGGGCCGGCCTCCCCTTAACGAGGAACGTTGGCGGGCTTGGCCTCTCCC
Source organism: Macrobrachium nipponense (assembly GCF_015104395.2). Classification (NCBI taxonomy): domain Eukaryota; kingdom Metazoa; phylum Arthropoda; class Malacostraca; order Decapoda; family Palaemonidae; genus Macrobrachium; species Macrobrachium nipponense. Next base: position 63,174,914 of record NC_087215.1, on the reverse strand, counting down.
ATTTATGGAGCGACCGTGGCGGCGCTGGTCCTCTCCCATACGAGGACGTGGGGGCCTTGGGGGGGCCCCGGCCTCCTCCCATACGAGGACGTGGCTGGCCGGCCTCCCCTTAACGAGGACGTGGCTGGCCGGCCTCCCCTTAACGAGGACGTGGCTGGCCGGCCTCCCCTTAACGAGGACGTGGCTGGCCGGCCTCCCCTTCCCAATACGGAGGACGGTGGCTGGCCGGGGAGGGGGGACGGCCTTACCATACGGAGGACGTGGCCTGGCCGGCCTCCCCTTAACCCGTGGGAAACGTGGCTGGCGGCCTCCCTTAACGAGGACGTTGTGGCCGGCCTCCCTTAAACGGAGGACCGTGGCCGGCGGCCTCCCCTTAACGCGGACGTGGCTGGCCGGCCTCCCCTTAACGCGGACGTGGCTGGCCGGGCCTCCCCCCTTAACGGGAACGGTGGCGGCCGGCCTCCCCTAACGGGCGGACGTGGTGGCCGGCCTCACCCTTGAACGCCGGACGTGGATGGGCCGGCCTCCCCTTAACGCGGAACGTTGGCTGGCCGGCCTCCCTTAACGCGGACGTGGCTGGGCCCCGGGCCTCCCCCTTAACGCGGACGTGGGCTGGCCGGCCTCCCCTTCTTAACCGCGGAACGTGGGCTGGCCGGCCTCCCCATTAACCGAGGAACGGGGCTGGCGGGCCGGCCTACCCTTTAACGAGGACGGTTTGGGGGCCGGCCTGGCCGGCTTCTTAACGCGGACGTGGCTGTCCGGCTCTTAACGGCGAACTTGGCCGGGCGGCAGCATATTCCTGAAGTCTGGATGGAAATAGACCCTCTCTGATATTAAAACCAATCCGAGCGTGATTTGTAGCGGTGACGTCGTGAGACTCCGCCCTCCTAGCACTACCACGTATACGCTTTTCTTAATTCTTGCAGAATCACCAGTTATATTAATCTTATATAATAGGTTTAATATTGGTAAATATAGTTATTATAGATGTATACAGAAAATATGTATCAACTATGTTGTACCAGCTAATATTTACGCTGGCGCTTATGCATCATAAGTTACTGAGATATGCAAGGCATATGGGACCATTGGTCAATGAAACGCGCAGAAAGCCATGCCCATGGCAATCAGCCGCTTCATTATATAATAATTCATGCGGAAGCACCAGTTTTGTGAATATAATCTTGTGAGAGGCTATAATATTGGTAAAAATAATTATTAAAAAAAGTACCGAGATACGCAAGGCATATGGCTGGCAACATTGCTCAATGAAACACACCAGAAAGGCTATGATCCCATGTCAATCAGCAGTTTCGTTACGTACACTTCACCCGTTGAAAAATGACTTGACTACTTATATTGGCCTCGACAGGAGGACTATGATCCCCTGGCACTCAGCTGTTTCGTTACGTAATACTTCACCCATTGAAAAAATGACTCTACTCATATTGGCCTCGACACTTGGGCATTTAGTATATGAAGTAGGCTGACAGTTTAAAATTTTTGTTACTTTGAATTTTATTGGAATCATTGTACCCTTCAAAATGCACAGATTTTGCCCTGTTGATCATATATATTTCTTCTGCAAGTTGATTTGTTCTTTGCTGCTTATATACATATATATTTTCTATTGTTGTTTTGTAGTTTTGACAATGTTTTTGAAATGTACATATTTAGTCAGGTTAGGCTAGAATACGGATGGTAATTCATGTTCGGAAGTATACATGGTGTGAGACAGGAAATATAGACCTTTATTTTAGTTGCTAGGGTAAATCTATGTTGCAATAAAAAAAAGCATATTCTTTTAATAATATCCATACGGAAATGAGTGGCAAATTCATTCTAGTCAAAGAAAAATATACCAGAAAAATTTTTCAATTTGCACAGATATGTAATAAAGCACAAATTTACGCTGTGTATTACAACCAAGGCCATGCTCAGGTTTTGTTGTGCAGATATCCTAAACTATGCAAAATTTTTGCTGTGCTTATATTATACATATTACCATTGCAGCCTCCGATACCAAAAAGCTTTCCTTTGCTGATATTTCATTGTAAATTTTAAAATCAACTGCATAGCTTGGAATATAAGGAAAAAAATTATTTACAAAAGATTATTTTATACAAAAGTTTATCATAAACAAAAGATTACTCACATTGTACATCATACCAAAGTTGATTGACTCCAAACTGCACAGTTCCATTGTCAACCAGATACAATAAAAATATAATAATTCATGTCTTAAGAGCTATAATAAATACATAAAATTAATACGTTGCCTTAACATTAATCAAAAACTATTATGAAGTGTGAGAAATATGAATTCGAAAATAGGTTTCCTATTTTCCATTTGAATCAAATATATGCCAATAATAAAAAACATAAATATCACTATTTTTCACTAATGATTTGTGCCATGAGATTTCCCATTAGTCACGTTGCAGGAAATGTTGTGAGCCAAATTACGGGGACGTTTAGGTTGTGAGGACACAGCACCTGTCGGATGACGGCCTTTACACAGCGGTGCAGCTCCCCTTGGCCTGCCAGTTGAGTGTCTTGCCATGGAGGTTGGCTGACAAGGTGTCTTACCTCGCCCAGCTCCACCATTCCTTATTGCACTTCCAGTGCAATGCAGCAAATATTCAACTGGTTTGCAATTTTTACGGAATCCAGATGCCTGAGGAACTTCTTCAGTTTGTTTACATGGTGCCATATACCTTGCGTACGCAGACTCTCTGTACCTTTTTATAATAATAAGCGCCAGCGTAAATGGTAGCTGGTACAGCATAGTTGATACATATCTTCTGTATGCATCTATAATGACTAATATATTTACCAATATTATAACGTATTACGTATATACGATTAAGGTTTTCAAAACTGGTGCTTTTGCAAGAATTAAGAATAAGTTTATAGGTGATGTAACACTAAGGAGGGTGGAATCTCCCAACGTCACCGTTCCAAAACACACACTGATTGGTTCTAATATCCGAGAGGGTCTATTTCCGTCCAGACTTCAGGAATATGCGGGCCGGCCTCCCCTTAACGCGGACGTGGCGGGCCGGCCTCCCCTTAACGCGGACGTGGCGGGCCGGCCTCCCCTTAACGCGGACGTGGCGGGCCGGACTCCCCTTAACGGGACGTGGCGGGCCCGGCCATCCCCTTAACGAGGGACGTGGCGGGCCGGCCTCCCTTAACGCGGACGGGCGGGCCGCCTCCCTTAACGACGTGGCGGGCCAAGGGCCTCCCCTTAACGCGGGACGTGGCGGGCACGGCCTCCCCTTGAACGCGGGACGTGGCGGGACGGCCTCCCCTTAACGAGGACGTGGCGGGCCGGCCTCCCCTTAACGCGGACGTGGCGGGCCGGCCTCCCCTTAACGCGGACGTGGCGGGCCGGCCTCCCCTTAACGCGGACGTGGCGGGCCGGCCTCCCCTTAACGAGGACGTGGCGGGCCGGCCTCCCCTTAACGAGGACGTGGCGGGCCGGCCTCCCCTTAAACGACGGACGTGGCTGGGCTGGCCTCCCCTTAACCGCGGACGTGGAGGGTGCCGGGCCTCCCCTTAAACGGGCGGGATAACTGGGCCGTGGCGGGCGGGCCTCCCTTAACGAAGGGACGTGGTCGGGCCGGCCCTCCCTTAACGAGGACGTGGCGCCGGCCCTCCCCTACGAGGACGTGGCCGGCCGTCCCCTCCCCTTACGAGGAGTGGCGGGCCGGCCTCCCCTTAAACCTTGGCGGGGCCGGCCTCCCCTTAACGCGGACGTGGCGGGCCGGCCTCCCCTTAACGCGGGGACGGTGGCGGGCCGGCCTCCCCTTAACGCGGGACGTGGGCGGGCCGGGCCTCCCCTTAACGACGTGGCGGGCCGGCCTCCCCTTAACGAGGACGTGGCGGGCCGGCCTCCCTTAACGAGGACGTGGCGGGCCGGCCTCCCCTTAACGCGGACGTGGCGGGCCGGCCTCCCCTTAACGCGGACGTGGCGGGCCGGCCTCCCCTTAACGCGGACGTGGCTGGCGGCCTCCCCTTAACGGGCGGTGGGCGGGCCCGGCCTCCCCTTAACGCGGACGTGGCGGGCCGGCCTCCCCTTAACGAGGACGTGGCGGGCCGGCCTCCCCTTAACGCGGACGTGGCGGGCCGGCCTCCCCTTAACGCGGACGTGGCGGGCCGGCCTCCCCTTAACGCGGACGTGGCGGGCCGGCCTCCCCTTAACGCGGACGTGGCGGGCCGGCCTCCCCTTAACGAGGACGTGGCGGGCCGGCCTCCCCTTAACGAGGACGTGGCGGGCCGGCCTCCCCTTAACGAGGACGTGGCGTGCCGGCCTCCCCTTAACGAGGACGTGGCGGGCCGGCCTCTCCCATACGAGGACGTGGCGGGCCGGCCTCTCCCATACGAGGACGTGGCGAGCTGGCCTCTCCCATACGAGGACGTGGTGAGCTGGCCTCTCCCATACGAGGACGTGGTGAGCTGGCCTCTCCCATACGAGGACGTGGCGGGCCGGCCTCTCCAAACTGTTCTGAAGCTTTGAATACCTGAAAGTAAACCGGTGTTTGGTTTAATTGCAATTATAGTTCCCTTTCATGAACTTATATGTAAGTTAACCTCTATTGTTGGTTGGTCAGCTGGCTTATCTCTATCGGTTTTGAGTGTTTTCGTCGATATTTTATTCCATTAAGGTACCGTAGGTTAGTACTTGTAATGAGAATAATGGATATGTATTAAATTACTCAACTGCAGTGACCACATGAGAAAAATCCAGTATGTTAACAGCCAAAAGCAGGATTTTCATGTTACATGGTTAAAGTACACTAAATTTTATCAGAATGAAAATTTTGATTAAAAGGAAAAATTTAACTTCAAAGTATGAGAATTAGCTTTTGACACTCTCTCTCTCTCTCTCTCTCTCTCTCTCTCTCTCTCTCTCTCTCTCTCTCTCTCTCTCTTCAGCCAGAGGCACTTGAAATGAGACTACTGTACTATTTACAGCATTTCGTTCGAAGGAATACCATAACAAAGTAGACACAACTTTTAGCTTTAGAAACTACAATGTTTTAATTTTTCAGGAGATTTAAAGATTTTAATTTTCACGTGCACCTGGTATTTTAATTCACGGTTTTTAAATGCATTGAGTTTTAAGTGTGACCTTATACTCTCTGTAGATAGTTAATGGTCCAATCTCTGTTGCCTTGATATAGTTTAATTCGTGTAGAGTAAAGCTTTTTCGACGTCATATTGCCTTGAAAGATTACTGTAAACTAAAAAATTTCGGGTGAGCTAGTATTTTTTCCCCCATTGTCTTAATAGATTGTCGGTATTTTATATCTTTATTTTTGGGGTGGCAAATGAAATTTTTAGTGTAAAAGTCTTGCGACACTGTTGCATAAATTTGTAGATAAATTTTAATTTAATCGTTGTAAATGTTCATATGAAAACACATTCACTACTCCAGTACGGTTAATTAATACGATTTCATAAAAATTTAATCTACTAAAAGCTAGTAGTACTTGATGCTTTTAACACTGACCTATGCACTTCATTTAATGTAAAGCTCGCTTGAAAATGGTTTTCAATCAATTTACCATACCATACGGATAGATGGGAATTTGGTCATTTTGATAAATGTTTTCAGCACTGTTAATGTTTGTTTATTCAACAGGTACTATAACTATACAAGTGGTCCAAATGCATGGTTACCGAGAAATGGAATAATTTGAGGATCGAAGGTTGTTTAACAGAAGGCGTTTTAATCTAAATCAAGAGACAGAAAAGGGACATCAGTTTAAATTTTTTTCCAGATTTGTCAATTTGCGTTGTTGCTGAAGAACTAGGTACTTTATAGTGGAATGAAAGTGGACGGGTTTCTAGTTGCTTTGGTTCTCAGCAAGCCAGGTGATAGCTATCGCAGACATCACGCTGTGGCTTTTGCCAAATTTCCTAGCTAAAGGTTATGTTATGATTGGTCAGTTTAGTAGTTAAATTTACCTGGTAAGTATTATTTGAAGCAAAAATTAACTAGCGAGGTCATAACTAGTCCATAGGTTTTACGGGGTACCCTTGTATTTTTTATACATCAGACGCTAAATGTAAATGAAAAATATAATTTATTTGGGAAAAAGTAACTAAAATGTAATTTATTTGGGAAAAAGTAACTATCGGCAATCTTCAGCCAGAAATTTTATTTTTAGAGCGTGCTGACCCCACCGAAAATTTGCTTTCTATAAATTTAAAGTCGGTCATAATCTATTAATCATAGTAAATTCAAAACTATTGAGGCCAGTCATTTTTGTAACTTCAATTTCGATGGAAATCCAGTTAAAAAACTAATTTTTTAAGACTCAAACCAACAAATGATTTGATAACCATAAATTTAGTTCATTTTTACTGATAGCCAGGAATCTGTGACTTTTTACCAAAATTTTGTCAGATTTACTAAAGTAAAAATTGTAATTGCCAAAAGCATTGCCGATAAAAATGACTTTATTCCAGTAAGATGTTAAGGTCTGGTAAAGCAAATGGATCTGTAACAATGTTGATACATATGCAGAATGGTTTCGATCTTTGCATCACATAATTTTGCGTAGAAATTTGTGGGTATGGTTCATGATTTTCATGTTAATTGTAAAAGACTTTAAATGTTTTAAGATTTAGGTTATCCTTTGATTTTGTTTTGCAATACATGTTTTAGCTCGCATTTCCTGCTGGGTTCTGAAAAGGATGTAACAGGTAGTGCTTCCTACTCATCTGGTTTTGAACTTATTTTGACGTTGAAGGGATGTAGCACCACGGTGGTAGTTGTGCTTAGGTTTTGCCTTAAACCTATTTTCTATACAGATTTCCAGTAGAGGCAAGATTTCTTCTTTTTTTATGCTTTTTACTCTTATGTTACGTGGGCTGATGGAGGTTATGTGCTCTGTTAGGTAATGGATACGATGTAGCCTTCGTGTTGTATTGTTTAGCTTACTTAATATTCAGGTACTTAGAGATAAGGCTGCAATTCGATGAGGTTCCATTTAAGAGCCAGATACATTTATGCTTAATGGTTTGAATGATCTCTGTAAGCTTATATTAAGACTGACTAATCCAGGGCTATCATGCCAAGACTGACTGATCCAGGGCTATCCTGCCAGAAAATCACTGGATTGCAGTGTTGTCTTTAGTGCAAAGTTTGGTTGGTGAAAATGACCTTATTTATAATCGGTTCTGAGCGAAATTTTGAAATTTCACTTGGAATTGCATACCCTGAAGTTCTTGCTATTTTGTTTCCTAGTTTTTGAAGTTTGCTTGAGGTTTTCTACTTATGAAATACACTGGTTTTTAGCACTGGAGCGAAATGAAACTTAACTTCATAGAAAAATTACTGAAACTATAATTCGTAATTACTTTGAGGTAAATAATTCTTATTGTAAGAAACCAATGAAGCAGACAACCAAATGCATGCACCAGCTGTGGTCTGAGGGGTAAGGATACAGTAAATAGCTCTTGGGGTTTAGAGTTCTGGTTTTGGCTTTTTTCGGCCAAGTGTTCCTGCTTTCGAGGTATTTCTCGCACACTGGGTGGTTCTGGGCATAATTTCAAGGTATGCATCTTTTAAAACAGTCGTGTATGTTATCGATAGTTTTGGTCTAACATGGTGTCCATTTCGGGAGCAGTCCCATTCTTGGGGATGTCAATATTCGATCTTTGACATTTGAATCTGACATCAGCATGGCAAGTATATGTAGTAGTTGCCATCTTATTTATTCCCTATGGCCCTATGGACCTTATGGGATGTATTAAGTTGTCCACTTGATTCTCAAATGCATCATAACCCTCGGCTTATGAAGTTCTTGATCACCTGAAGAAAAGCGACCCCAACACTCTGGGGTCGCTTTTCTTCAGGTGGAAAATATTGGGGTCGCTTTTCTTAAGGTGAGGAATTAACAGGGGTTACAGTAAGGCCGTGGCGGAACGGCGCTTCGCGCCTTATCCGCATATTTAAAGACTCTTGGCAAGCTCTGTATGTTCTGGCAAGAGGTAGTGTTGTGCTGCGCGTGCTAGCCACAGGGGTTACAGTAGGTTTGATTATTTTTGTACCGAAATTACAAGACAATACGCTTTTAAATAACTATTGATTGTTTGTCTAAATTTGTTTTTAACAATGTTTAATAAAGTACTTTTTAATGAATATATATCTATTTTTCTTTTTTCTATAATATTATGAGCTTAAGTGGGTCACCTGAAGATTGGAGACACCAACAAGCAGGGGTCGTTTATCTTCAGGTGGAAAATATTGGGGTCGCTTTTCTTCAGGAGGAAAATATTGGGGTCGATTTACTTCAGGAGAGGTATTAGGGGTCGTTAATCTTCGGGTGATGCGAAGTTCTGTCTAATATCCTGTGAATGTGCAAGGTAAGGCTGCCTGTTAACCTGAGTGTCTTTAACTATTGATTTTTATTCACTGAGTTCAGAGATTTAACTTAATTCTGCTTTGTGTTAATTTTTCATATTCTGTTTTATCCTTGACAGCAATGAACCCGGTAGTGTGTGGTTGGAGGGGTATTGTCATCAGTGCACCTTATGCAGTACACTGTAGTCATTACTTGTAGTGGTGGTTCTTTGCAGCGTGCATAAGGCCCCTAGCTTCTAACATCTTACTTTCCACCCTTTTCTAACAGTTGATTCATAGAACAGCTGCGAGGTTTTCCTCCTGTTAACCTTTCAATCCTTTTAGTGTAATTTCCGTTTAAGCTCTAAATGACCTCGGGTCCTAGTGCTTGGCCTTTGGCCTGAATTCTATATTCTATTAAATGCAAAGCACTGAATATTTTCAGCTGGATGTATTGTTTAGAGTTCACAAAGCCAACTTCAACCTAACATTTGGGAACATGATTTAGAGCATCAAAGCATGGATCTAACATAATGTTCCTTGTTCTGTTTGCTTATGTATTTTGGATAAATTAACATTACGTACTCCAGTTTTATAAAGCTGATGACTCTCAACCTCGGGAAATAATTTGTTTGTATGGTGCTTTGACGTTGCATGGAACCAGTGGTTATTCAGCAACGGGACCAACGGCTTTACGTGACTTCCGAACCACGTCGAGAGTGAACTTCTATCACCAGAAATACACATCTCTCACTCCTCAATGGAATGGCCGAGAATCGAACCCGCGACCACCGAGGTGGGACGCCAACACCATACCAACCACGCCACTGAGGCGCGCTCGGGAAATGGAGCATCATGCTTGGGTAACATTTTTGTCCACCTTTGAAGTATCTATTAAGTTGATTGCAGTTTGTTTTTTTTTTCCCTTTTATGAGGTGGTTTACTGCCTCTGCTTCCGAACATTGTTTGCCAGAATAGCAAATTGCTTTTCTCTTTACTTTTCATTGTGAACATTGATTCCTGGTATATCCACAAAAGCAGATTGCTTTGCTTCTTAAGGAATCAGTAACAGTTGTCTGGCGACAGAATTTGAGTTAAAGAATATTGTGATGAATATTCTCCATAAGCTGATTTTCCATGAGGTTTACTTGACTAAGTCTTGGATATTTGGAGTTTGTGTATGATTTTTTTTAGGTATGTACGTAGGCTTCCAAGAGATACCTTCTCGGAACTTGTGGTATTCGGTGCTGCTAGCTTCATTTTTTAAATTTACTTGGTTTTAATATTTTTTCCAGTAAGACTTGAGTTTTGTCACAGTTAAGAAAGTCTACTAGGATTAGGTTTTTGAAAAAAAACTTTTAATTTCAGCTGGTGAGAAGTTAATTAGCTTAGCTTTTGTTTAATTGTAGGTGTACGTGTGACATCTTAGTACATCTATTTTAATAAGATTGAGCAAGAATGTTTTAGTAAAGACGTCTCAACAAACTTTATTAATCTCAAAGGTTTCTGGTGGTGTGTAGTAAATTTTTTTTTTTTTCAGATTTGGCTATTAAGGTGGTTTGCTTGTATGGTGTTTTAACGTTGCACGGAACCAGTGGTTATTCAGCAACGGGACCAACGGCTTTGTGACTAACTACGTCGAGAGTGAACTAATATCAACAGAAAAACACATCTCTAACCCCTCAATGGAATGCCTGAGAATCTGAAGTTTCCTTGACTAGGCTCACCGAATTACTATGTGAAATGGTGTATGTATAAAAGTACGAGAGTGAATAATCTTGTCAGTTGGGGTCTGATGGTTAAAGATGCAATTGTACTGTGCAGTATTGTAATTGCGATCAAAGGATATGTGAACTATTATAAAGCTCAAATATTACCTGGTTGGTTTACCTATTATTATTTCTGGTTTATACAGCCTTTGATAAGATTATCACCATGGTAGATTGTAGACCATGTAACAGATGGTAGACTACCATAATTTTGGTCCATGCAAAGTCATCATAACGCTTTATAGAAAATTGTCAGTTGAACGTTGTGGCCAACCATGCCAGTCAAGTTATTGAAAATTTAAGTACTATAGCAACTTCGTTGTTGACTAGTGTTATTACACTAATGCCATCGCACCAAAGTTAATGCAATAGCCGACTGAATGACAACTATGCATTCATGCTTATGTAATTTTCATTAGTTTGTTTATGTTGCTTTTACGTTGCATGGAACCAGTGGTTATTCAGAACGGGACCAATGGCTTTACGTAACTTCCGAACCACGTTGAGCATGAACTTCTAGCACCAGAAATACACCTCTCTCCCTCAATGGAATGGCAGAGAATCGAACCCGCGACCACAGAGGTGGAACGCCAACAATATACCAACCACGCCACTGAGGCGCTTGTGATGTTCATTAGTTACATAAAATTATCATTGAAGTACACTAAATTTGAAAATTAGTTGCCTAGGCAGCGATGTATTAGCTTGTTATACTGTAAAGTTAAAAATTTAAGTTTTATCCCATAAACTTAATTCAATGTAAATGTACCAAGGGTTTTATAGAAAATTGAAATAAAAAATTTTTTTTAAACGATAAATTTGAGAAGGGTGTGTTCAGTTAATTCTTAAAAATGCAGCTTAACTTTTTGCTGTGAAATACTTTAGCTAATTAATTAAATTATCGAATAATTAAATTATACACATAGTGTACTACTAAAAGCATAGATTAGCGGACTGGTTATGGAAGAAAACCAGTTGGTCTGGACGAAAAGCAAAAAATCAGATTTGTTTACCTGGAGTTTATCATAGTATTCCTTCAAATAATACTGACTAGATTTGGCAACTGACAGACAAATCACAAGTTTGTGTGCCCAGTAGTTTGGCTACATGCATGGCAAGTTTAGGAAAACTTAGTGGTTGTCAACCATTTTTGGCCAGTGTCTCTCCTTAAGAGCTTTGGTCGACGAACTTTGTCCGATGTGACGTCGGAAGCGGAGAAACAGCGGGAAAAGTCAGAACTACCGCAGTTTCTCCGCTTCTGACGTCACATCGAACAAAATTCGTCGAGCAAAGCTCGGCCGTGTGGACGGGGCCTAAGCAACACTTAAAGGTATATTGCATGTTGTACTCGTGGAGTTCAAAAGATGTTTAAAAATTTTAATCTGATCTGTAAGTTATGAATGGTATTGAATTTGTTAAATCTTCCCTTCAAGGTTTGAGGAGCTTAACATGTTTTTTCCAACTTCTTGGTGAAATATAAATCCGATAAGGCCAAGGTCTCGAGTCTAAACATTTTGGTAAGATTTTTCATCCCCAGAGTTATTTGTATGAACCTTCTGTTGTTTTTCCAACTGCTCCTTCCCCATTTCTCACCATGTCAATCAAGATATTTGCATGGATTTTTATTTATTTGCACTCTGTGTAACAGATGTAGTTTAAATTGATATAGATGAATTTCTCTAAATTAATTAAAGTGTTCTCGAGGCACATTGGAGGAAACAAGTACGTGAACCCCTAATAGAAGAGACTGTATTTTCTGATGTATTTCCAATAGTCCCTCATTTTGTTGACTACACGTTTTCATGAGTTTTTTTTTTTTATGAATAAAGCAAAATCTTGAAAGGTTTTCCTTTTTTTTATCTAATACATTTTTACCATGGTTAAAATTTTCTTAGTGCATGTAGTTCTCTCCTGAATAATTTTCCTAACTGCACGTGTATCATCCACACTGAAATATCCATTGTTCTTACCTGCGTTGCATTACTAGTATAGAATCATTAGGATACACTACAGTACGTATGGTATATACTGTTTGCAAGATATAGAAATTCTCATTGTCAGTACGAATATACTCGCTGAATTAGTTCCACGGTTTCCTTGTCTGATTGAAATAGTTCCATGTCTTCCTTGTCTGTTAAATTTCGTCTTAACCAAAAATTAGCTTAAAAATAGTATCTTCCTTGTGTTTATCTCCATTTACTTCATTAATGACTTCCACGTATTAACAGCTTCCTTGTCCATCTAGTGCCTACGTTTACTTGATTAATTGCTTCCTTATCCATCTCCATGTAGTAAAGCCCTTGGTCAGCACCTGAAATTCTCATCTTGTCAGACACTGAAATACTTGAAAACCAACCATATCCACAAGATTCTCTAATTAATGGAAATTGTTGCTCTTAATTTTCAAAACCTTCCAGTTTCATACGGTGGAAACTGTGCTCTTCTCGACTTTATTTCATTGTTGGCTTCCATCTCCATGTAGTTGCACACCTGGTCAGCACTAGAAATTCTCATATCTTCAGACTGGCTGAAATACATACTATGAAACCTTCCATCTCAAGATTCTCTAATTTCATACGATGGAAACTTGCTCCTCTTCACTTTGTTTTTGTTTGTATGGTGTTTTTATGTTGCATGGAACTAGTGGTTATTCAGCAATGGGACCAATGACTTTGTGACTTCCAAACCACATCGAGAGAGAACTTCTATCACTAGAATTACACATCTCTCATGACTCAGAATGTCTGAGACCTCGGCAGGCCAAACCTATCAACTTTTAAAACCATGTTCATGTGATGAAAAATGTTGATCCTCTTGACTTAACATCTGCGAATAAAGAAACCTGTTAACACCGCCTTACAATGGAAAAGCCAGGCCTCATTTTACAAACAGGTCACTCCAGAAAGCAAAAACTGCTGAAAATTTTAACTAGCCGTACATAGTCAAGAGTACTAAAAATTATAAGCATTCTTTATTTAGGAGAATATTTAAGCTCCCTCAAATTTAGAATATTTTCACACAATAAAGCACCACATGCAGTAAATCAACTAGTACTAACCTTAGAATTCCAATACACCATTTGTTACTCAAACCCAAAAATCAGTGGCACCTTGAATCAAACACATCTGCAATAAATATGTAAAATCTTCAGTAGCATAGATAAAAATAAATCTGAAGGAACAAGAATCACATTGAAATTAATTTTAAAAAGCAACAACCAAACTTAAATTAATTTGACATTTCCTTTAATCTTAAATCTCTATAGCAATTCTTACAAAATTTGTAAAATTCAAATGCTCTAATGGCACCTAATTTAGTATCTAGGTAATTAAATCACACCAAGTAACCTTTATATAACCAGTTTGTTACCTAGGCATAAGGTACATTTAAAATCAACAAAAATTAAGGTTTTCCACTTTTAGGCCATAGGCCAACAAAACCAGCTCAAGTTTGGCAGCACACACTTCCTTACATTGTACTATACCTTTAAAGTAAGTATTTGAGACTGAATATTTGTACATTACCAAGTTTAAAATTCTTACAACCTATAAGCATTTTTGCAATGACAGAATTAATAAAAGGCCATTTGCCACACTTTATATCAACACAGAACTACCTCCTCCTTCCTCAATACCGAAATACCTCCCCTTCCTCATAAAATCTTTTAAGATTTGTACAATTGTGCAAAATTCCCCTCTGCTGTGTAGACCAGTTGGGATATAAAGCAAGCATGATACCCATGGAAAAACCACATGGGTATTTTTTATGCAAAGTATGCATAATGGTCCTTGTACTGTAGAAAATTTGACAAATCCAAATCAATATGCCCTACATGTTGCAATGTCAAGAAAAATACAAGTTTGAAAATCTTCCTTCATAAACATTAATGAATAGTCAATATCATATTTGACAAAAATCCCTGCAATCAGAGAAAGAGAATATCACAATGACTATCACCAGCACAGGTACGACTAACAGCTACAGTAGGTGATCTCTCTTCAAGCATCTTTTAAAAAAAAACTGCTGAAATCCCTTCATCCACGTAAGAGTTGTTGTCAGGACAAGGTAAGTTCGACACTAATGGAGGACATATAGAAAGTACAGTTTAAAAACCAGTTACTATTTTGTTGCTAGGATATTTTAGTATTATACATTTTTACTGCCATTGTGAGATGCCGTTTTTTAAGTACTTTACTCAAGAAATCATCACTTTCCTTTAAAAAAATTAAATTACAAATATCAAGATTATGTTCATGCTAGAATTTAGGCTATGACCAACATGAATTTCATGATACAGTATAGTACATTTACAACTGATAGTACATAGCGACTAAAGAGGAGGATATGAACAGACTACAATTCTAATTTTCTAAACTTCAGAGTTACATAAAATTTCCTATTTCAGCATCAAAACAAGTTCTTGTTAAGGTGCGTCCACACGGTCGAACAATGTCCGACGGACAAACATTGTTACCAATTAACAATTGTCTGCTGGTCTTTACCTTGTGAGCAGAGTAAAAGCATTGGCAAACAACCTCATCTGGTACCACTTTTTGTAGCCAGATCTACTTCCATCGTTTCAACGCTTATGAAGTCATCCTGCTTCGCCTGTGATATGGTAACAATGTTTGTCCGTCGGACATTGTTCGACCGTGTGGACGCACCTTTACAGCACATAAAAAAAAACTATCGAACCACACTGTATTCTAGCTATCTCAAGCAATTGGTACTAAAATATAAAAAAGGGGGGCATACTATGCATGGTATTTCAAATTTTGATGGACAGTTTAGTTTACAGAGTTCCATGCCAAAAATCTAGCAGATAGAAAAAAAAAATTAAGAGCCCATGGCACCGAGCAAAACAGGGCCAGAACTCTTGAATTTGAGCTAAGCAAGTCATCAAGTGTCCATAATGTAGTTAGCACAACGTGGCCAAAACTCGAGAATTTGTCTAAAAGCCATTGTGTAGCAAGTTAAATACTGCCATAACCCTAGCACTTGTGCCAAGAAAACAAAAGTCTATAGTGTAGCAAGCAAACAACTCGAGAAAGCAAAACCATGGCAAGAACTCCTAGAAAGCAAAACATGGCAGGAACTCCAGTACTTGTGCCAAGGAAGTTAAGAGTCCTTAAGCATCCATAGTGGAGCAAGTAAAAAACAGCCACAACCCAGGTATTTGTGCCAAATAAGCTTAGGAGTCCATATTGTAACACGCAAATACAGCCACAACTTGCACTTAAGCTAAACGTGCCATTAGCAGTGTATCAAGCAAAACTTGGCCAGAAATCTAGCAATTGAGCCAAGCAAGCCATCAAGTGTCCATAGTGTAGTAAATAAAACTTTAGACCCACAGGGTTTGTGCCATAAAAGCCATTGAGAATCCATATTGCATAGAGCAAAACGTGGCCAAAACCCTAGCATTTGTCCGAAGAAAGCCATTAAGTGTTGCCAGTTGAATAAGAAAAACAGCCAAAATCCCAGAATTTGTGCCTGGGAAGCCATTTAAGGTCCAGTGTAACAACGAAAACATTGCCAATATCAGTATTTGTGCCAAAAAAGTAATTTATTGACCATAGTATAGCAGTAAAATATGGCCAAAATAATAGTATCTTTTCCAAAAAAGCCATTAGTGACCACAGTGCTGCAATAAAAACAAGGGCAAAATCACAGCATTTGTGCCAAGAAAGTCATTGAGTGACCTTAGTGTAGAAGTATAACATGGCTAACATCAGTATTTTTGCCAAGAAAGCCATTAAGTGACCATAGTGTAGCAATAAAACATGGCCCAAATCGCAGCATTCGTGCAAAGAAAACCATTAAGTGACCTTATTGTAGCGAGTAAAATATGGCCCAAACCCCAGCCTTATGGCAAGAAAGCCATTAAGAGTCCAGTGTAGCAAGCACATGATGGCCAAAACCATGGCATTTGTCCTATTCAAGATGGTGCCCATAGTCTAGAAAGCAGAACATGGCCAAAACTTTTATTAGTGCCAAGACAGTCCTTCAATTGTCCATGACCTAGAAAGCAAAACTGCTTGTCATAATCAATTACATTTTCCATTACTTTATAAAGGATCCACTGAATTACTTTTGCATCACTAAAATTTAGGATTATGTACATTGCTTTACATATCTTAAGCTATAACTTCTATATTTGGCTACCTTGCTAAGAAAAACCAAGAAAAATCCTTTTCCCTACAAAGCTTCATGATAAGCATTACGTACTGCATTTTTATAACACTCATCATCACTGCCTCCTGGTACTGTGAACGCACAAACTGAATTAGACTATGACCAGTGATTTAATATATAACTGTAAAGCCCAGGAAGTTTTCTAGGTCTCAAGAATTATAAAATGATGGCTAGATGGTTTAATATAAGAGGAACTATAGTCGATTCAGATAAGGTAGATTCTTGTGCCTACGAGACGTTTGTTTGGCGGCCTCTGATTGGCTGGTACCGGGAGGTAGGCCGCTCACTCAGTGTGTCATATTTTCGTTTGTAGCTTAGAAAACTAGCTATGTTTATATTTCTAAAATTTTCTTACGTTTTGTAAAAGATAAGAAAGTTTTGGTCATACCAAAGGATTCTGTATTAAATGTACAACTAAATGATCTTTTCCTGAAATCAATAAGATAAAACACAAAGGAATTACAACGAGTAAAAGTGTAGATAGAAACATTTAATTCTTTATACCTGTTTTTATTTATGATCGGATTTTGCATAATTTATGCGATCAAGAGAAAATAAAATCTAGTGTTTTTAAACAATAAAATCACCCTGAATACGCTGGTGCTTCCAGATTTTAGATGCATGTAACATGTAGAGAGAAAATTAAGAATATGTCTGAAAATGTTGCATCCATACTTGACTCAACCTGAAAGGAAGTCAATCTTTCTTAATTCTGTGTTGTTTATTACTTCACTGAGATTATCATTTTATTATATCACTCAAAAATGTTTCTGATATCTCTTTCGTTTGAAAATATATAATTACAGAATGTGTAATGATGTAACAGGCAAAATATTGTCGAAACTGCAACCCTATATCGCTAATTGGCAACTCAAATCTCTTGCTGAGACGAACACACAATGACGCCTTGCAGCTCCCATTCTCTCGGCAATGCCGTCAAACTTGAATCATTTACGGATGCAACATAATAATACATATTCTTAATTTTCTCTTCACATATTACACGCACCTAAAATCTGAAAGCACCAGCGTATTCAGGGTGTGTTTGTCGTATGAAATCACAAGTTTTATTTTATCTTGATGGCGTTAGTGATGCAAAATCCGATGATGAGTAAAAACAGGTATAAAGAATTAAATGCTTCCCTCTTCACTTTTACTCGTTGTAATTCCTTTATGTTCTATCTTATTGATATCAGGAACAGATGACCTAGTGCACAATTAATACCGAATCCTATGGTATGACCTAATCTTTCCTATCTTGAGCAAAGCATGAGATAGTTGAAGAAAT
>NC_087215.1:63095392-63156806 GCF_015104395.2 Macrobrachium nipponense | reverse complement strand
CTACATACCCACAACCTCAATTTGCTCTGTTCTTTAGTGATGTTGATCGTTTTTTTTTTAAATGTTAAGTGAATAAAAGGTTTTCCTTTTCCAACTATAAATGTAATGAAGGGGCAATAAACTTCGATGTCCTCTTGACCTCCATTCCTATGGCAATTACGAAATTAATTTTCCTTCTGTATGAAAACAGATTGTGTGGTTAATTTCAACCCTCAACCTGAAATGTCAAGTAGAAAAAGTGAGCACAATTAGACACTCGATGATATTAAGAAAACAAAAACAATAACATCACATAGTAACCAATAATTTCAAGTAGACTGAAAGAATCAATGTTCTTTAAATTCAAGAATGCTTTCCCTCAAAGCCCTTAGTATTTTACAATTACTATAAGCATCAAGACATCATAAATAAGTACACGACATGAAACACTAATCATGAAATAAAATTTATTGCCTTATTCTGATTTACTGCACTTGAAATTTAACAAAAAAGACGATGGGTGGCAATAAAAAAAAAGCCTTATGTAATGGTGAGAGTGGCTTCTGATCTATTTAGATGCTTTGACAATTATAACCATAACCCTCATGAAAGGTATATCTTTCTTCTGTATGCTGATAAACCATAAAACCTGAAATCTGGAATGAAAACCTAGCTCAGTAAAGAGCTATTGTTTGATTTTGGCTTTTTCCTTATAGTATGTAAGCATGACGCTGAAGAGGTTAAGTAATATTTCAAATAAACTACCTACAGCTAAAACTAATCTTTTTCAAACTAAAACTAGACACTTTCTGCTAATGAAAACAAACATTTAATACAGAAAGGCTAAATTAAGATGAAGATGACTTAACTACATTCCTTTAGACTTAGTATGTATGATCAAATGAAACTGAATTCGTCGAGACTATGGATGAGCATATGTGCTACTGTACACACAATAGTTCCTTAGAAATCACGTGTACAGGGCTTGCACTGATACTCTGTGCTTTTGTTATGTAGCAAGCTTCCTTATATGAACTCTGTCTGCACATGTATGATTCAGGGACCATTTGTGTGTATACTGAGAGTTCTGGATGACCTAGGCACCATCCAATGCACATTCTAGTACCCACATGCTTGTTAAAATACCTAATGCTACTGTAACTTTGTGCTATTTCATACGTGAACCCTCTGCACATATGATCCACAGATTCTGAACGTGACTAGCAGAAGTAAGAACAATGGACGAGTCTGGGATAGTTCTACCATGTCAAGCAATTGGGGGAAGACTAGTTCATGAGCACACTTGTTGAAAATCCAGTGTTAACTCTACCTAAAGCAAGGGTCAATTACAAGGGTGAGTGGATGCCATTGCTAACCCCTAAGGAGTTTGAAAGACGCAATTTTAGTGACTATACTCTGTTTTTTTTTTTCCATCTGTCCATCCGCCTGTGGTGTTTTTGTATGGTAACACTGCGTCCCGGGCTTTGGAGAGTTACATTCAGCTTACATTCAACGATTATAATAATATCCTATTTCGAATATTAACGGTGCAATTCGCATACAGTAAATTATTAAAACACTTTTCAGTTGGAAATGTACACCCAGATATCCTTTTATTTACCTAAAACTTACAAATAGCGTAACTATTTAAAGCCCGAGACGCAGTGTTACCATACAAAAACACCACAGGCGGATGGACAGATAAAAATAAAAACAGAGTATAATTAGTAGTTTTAGAGATACTAGAGCCATCTGATATTTTAAAATTACAAGGGCATTGTAGGAAACCAGGATTTTTGGGTGAGTTTATCTACACCAACTTAGCATTCATTCATGTATTTCACTTTTGTTTTTTCCCACCCAAAAGACTACTGTTTCCCATTGTAGTTCCCATTATTGTACAATATGAGGAGCTCAGTATCTCTGACCAAAGTTCAAAAAAAGGGAGAATCAAATTTTCAACTGACTAATATGAATAAAGCAAAAGTTTACCACCAATAAATTCTTAATTGTAACCATAATCACAGAAGTGTTGAAAATATGATTTTCCTATGTTTAATGTGCACTTTGAACATACCTCAAACATTTCAAAAGTATGGTAGTTAAAAAGATATGACATTCCCTCTTAAATCAAACAATTATGGGGGACCACAGTGAGAGACCAGGGTTTTTGGGTGTGGAAAAAAAGTGAAATACAAATACATAAAGCACCAGATCCATAGCCATGGGCTTCCTCCATCTAACTTAACCCAGTACATTTCATATATTAAAATAAAGAGAGGGCCATGACCTACCCTAACCACACTTGGTCCTTCCTTGGCCAGAGGGATGAACTGCACTAACATGCCTTAGGTTATCACATCCTTATTTACATAACGTTACATTAAAAGCCTTCAATAAGCCTTACTTAATTGACAAACAGAACTTGTATTATCATGTTAAAATACATCCTTCCTTTCTTTGTATTTTCCCCCAACTAAAAACCCATTTCCAACAGTAATATTCAAATGTGGGATATATAAGGGGCACAATATCTAAAACTAGGCATAGCCCATTAATTTGCCGCTGAAATGAATGTCAAACATTCAAAACACAATAAAACAGAAGTTTCAACTCCCAGATACTAGTACAGTTCATAGTAAAATTTACCAAATGTTCATTAAACCTCACCTTAATCAGAATCAAACTTTGCAGAAGTACATTGGGGATGCTGGAATACATATCCATGTTATTTAAAACATGTTCCCCAATCAAAAAAATCAGTTTCTCACTGTGGGCCTCCATAATTGTAGGTTCAACAAAATAACCAATCAGGCCTCAGCACTGTTCACATACCCACATTTCAAGGCAAAAATGAAACATACCTAATTTCCATTAATCTAAGTAATCGAGAGAGAGCTGGTATTTGTTGAGAAACCGCAGTTTCCTATACCTAGCCTAGGAGCTATTTTGGCCCAACTTCCCAGATTATACCTAACCTGAGAATGATAGGTTAGTCCTTATGTGCATCTAAACTATATGCAATCTCGTCAAAATATAACGATTAGGACTACTGTACAGGATAGCATCACTTACAATACAGGGCAACCAGATTTTGGAATTGAAATACGGGACACTTGAAATGAAGAGGTAGTTGAACAATATAGTCACAACTTATGCGAAGTTATGCACACAGTGACGCAGGCAAAGTCCTTCTCAGCCTTGTTTATTGACTTTTCTTTTGTCTTAAAGTGCATTCGTTGTAGATTTTGTTGCAAGCAGCTGTTCATCACATGTGTCAAAGTATTAGAATATTGCAATCAAGCATGTTTTGCAGCTTTGAAGGATATTAATAACAAAAGTGACTTGCCGTAATATATTGAATAAATTGCAAACAATAAAATACATATGATGAAAACCTTTCAATAATACTTTTAAAATTATTTTCCTCATTGTTGTTAAGTTATTTTTCATTTGTCATATTTTGCACTAGATCCAACTGCTCTCAAGAGATGGTGTTTGGTTTGAGCATATGTGATTAACTCCGAACAGGACAGTGTGAAATTGCGATTTATCTGTAGTTCTAACTTTATCATCTCTACACTGCACCGGTTCCTACACCCACCCCATCGATGGCCCATCAAAGAAAACTCTCACTAAATACGGGACAAAAGGCGTCCCGGGGAGGGTCGATACGGGACAAATGTCATAAATACGGGACAATCCCGTCAAATACGGGACGTCTGGTCACCCTGCTTACAAACCCGGTAGATCTAGTGTACCTATCCGCGGCGGCCCAGAGTATGGCAGTTGCGGTTTTTCTATGCAGTTTTACCTCCTGAACAAGAATTTGAAGTAATATTTATTCGAACGACTCTAATTTACCTTTGAACTCTATCCTACGGTAAAGGGGATCCCCATTGGGAACCGGGGTTTTGGGTGGGGACAAAACCCCAACTCTATCCTACGGTAAGGGGGACCCCCAGTGGGAACCGGGGTTTTGGGTGGGGCGAAACCACTTGGGGGGAGTTTTTGCCGTGTTATTGTGGTATTTCCCACATTTATCACTTTTAAAAACACGAAATACAGGCGGAAATAAGAGATAACAAAACTAGCGATAGTGGAGCCGTTCCACATCCATATTCATCTACTACTACTACTACCACAACACTGAATCCTACTACGCATGCGCTAATGCTACTGCGCATGCGCTAACTGTAAGGGAGCTTTTGGCCTAAACTCAGACTTCTTAGTGAGGAAACAAATGGGGGTTTCGGAAGGGATACATGTATTTAGCCAAACACGTTACAGTATGACCCCTACATTGCTACCGGACTGAGTGAAGGATTGGGTGGTAACAGGGTTCCCAGATTTGGCAGTTTCTCACCAAATTTGGCTTTTTTTCCTAATTTGGTGGGTAAAAATTCACTTTGGCTGGTTAGTGGTATTTTGGCTGGCTTTAAAAAACTTTCTATTTGAGCTAAACAGTGATCCCACGTTTGAGGAATCTCTCCCCAGATTGGGAATTTTTGAAGGCTTTCAGGAAAATCTGGGGAATTTGAATAGGTTTTCAGTAAAAACTTGGTAACATTTAAGCAAAATATGTAGATGGAATAAAAATAAAAATCACACACACACCAGACGACCACAAAACAGGCCGCCGGATTCTCAGAGAACGAGCCTCATTTCAAAATTTCAATTCATTCTCGTTTTTTTTTCCTGTATTCTTATATTAGTTTATATTATCTAACTAAAACTATGATGCCGCTATACAAGCATATATATGATAAAAAATATGCATTTATAAAGATAAATATAACGCACATATATTTGCCGGTTATTTGGGTTGGTTTGGATTTCCATTTGGCGGGATTTTGGCTGGTTTCATGGTAGACTTTGGCTGGTTGGTAGTGGTGTCATCTGGGAACCCTGGCTGGTAACCATACGTTGAGTTACATAAAAGCATTTACCTAATTTGTTTATTAAACATGTTATGTGAATTCTAGTGTTTATTCCTTTTCCTTTTTCCATAGTATTTGTATAATAACTGTTTTAAAATATCCCCACCTAATCATTTCACCATATATAACTTGAAATATTATGTTATAATTGAGGACAGACACCTAAAAATGCCTACGTGTTGATATAGAACTCAGTTTTAGGATGTTTCGATACCTACCTACCTACCTGTTACGTGAAATTGCACATTGCGTTGCATATTATACACACACTAACATACACACTCCCTATATCATTTATACACAAGTCAATCCCTCCCCTTTCCAGTATTCACGACTGGCTCTTTACGTTACACCATTTACAATGCATTTCTCACCGGTACCAATACCTAGATTAAAGTTTGCCATTATTATTATAAAACCTACATTTAAATATATAGTTTGCCATTATTATTATAAAACCTACATTTAAATATATTCCATTAAACAGTTTTACACACATTACAATTTACACCTCCCTTCCAGTTTCCTTACTATTATGCAGTTATGTATGGTTACTTTTAACATTTAACAACACTTCCACACCCATCAAAGTTAAGTTTATATGTCATTTTACCTACTGGGGGCCGAATCCCCTCCCCCGGTTAGGCAACATACCCTACTAGTTTTACTTCCTTGAAGGGGGTTACCCGGTTAGGCTAGGTTGGTTAGTTCTTCAAGGGTGGATACCGTGGGGGGGGGGGGGGTGGGGGGGGGGGGGGGGGGGGGGGGGGGGGGGGGGGGGGGGAGGGGGGGGGGGGGGGGGGGTGGGGGGGGGGGGGGGGGGGGGGGGGGGGGGGGGGGGGGGGGTGGGGGGGGGGGGGTCGGTTAGGTTACATTCCCATTTTACCTCATTCTTACTAGGTTAGGTTAGGCCTTAAAAGGGGGTACGGGGGGGGGGGGGGGGGGGCGAAGCCCCTGGTCAGGCAATATTCCCTACTAGGTTATGGTTAGGCTGGTTAGGTTACATTCCTTACAGGTTAGGTTAGGTAGGCCTTTAAGGTACGGGGGGGCGAAGCCCCCCTGGTCAGGCAATATTCCCTACTAGGTTAGGTTAGGTTAGGTTGGTTAGGTTACATTCCTTACTAGGTTAGGCCTAGTATTTCCCTACTAGGTTAGGTTAGGTTACGTTCCTTACTAGGTTGAAGGTAGGCCTTTAAGGGGGGTACGGGGGGCGAAGCCCCCTTGGTCAGGCAATGTTCCCTACTAGGTTAGGTACATTCCTTACTAGGTTAGGTTAGGCCTTTAATGGGGGGGTACGGGGGGGCGAAGCCCCCCTGGTCAGGCAATATTCCCTACTAGGTTAGGTTAGGTTACATTCCTTACTAGGTTAGGTTAGGTTAGTATTTCCCTACTAGGTTAGGTTAGGTTGCGTTCCTTACTAGGTTAGGTTAGGCCTTTAAGGGGGGTACGGGGGCGAAGCCCCCTGGTCAGGCAATATTCCTTACTAGGTTAGGTTAGGTTAGGTTACATTCCTTACTAGGTTAGGTTAGGCCTTTAAGGGGGGGTACGGGGGGGCTTTGCCCCACCTGTCAGGGAATATTTCCCTACTAGGTTAGGTTGGTTAGGTTACGTTCCTTATTAGGTTAGGTTAGGCCTTTAAGGGGGGGTACGGCGAAGCCCCCCCCGGTCAAGCAATATTCCCTACTAGGTTAGGTTAGGTTGGTTACGTTACATTCCTTACTAGGTTAGGTTAGGTGCGGTGAAGGGGGGGGTATCGATCAGGCAAAATCCCTACTAGGTTAGGTTAGGTTACATTCCTTACTAGGTTAGGTTAGGACTTTAAGGGGGGGTATGGGGGGCCAAGCCCCCCACTTAGGCAACTTCCCTACTAGGTTATGTTACATACCTTCCTACGTTAGGTTAGGCCTTTCAGGGGGCAAAGCCCCCCGGTCAGGCAACATTCCCTACTAGGTTAAGTTCCCTACTAGGTTAAGTTCCCTACTAGGTTAGGTTAGGTTACATTCCTTACTAGGTTAGGTTAGGCCTTCAAGGGGGGGTACGGGGGGCAAAGCCCCCCCGGTCAGGCAACATTTCCTACTAGGTTAAGTTCCCTACTAGGTAAGGTTACATCCCCTGCTAGGTTAGGTTATGTTAGGTTGGTTTGGTTCTTTAAGGGGGGTTACAGCAGGTCCAACCCCACCCCTGGTCAGGCAACATCCCCTACAAGTTTAATTAGTTTTGTTATATTCTAACCTATGTTTAATTTGGTATTTTGTATTTATTAAAACAACTTTAGGCCCTATTACACATTTACCACCCAGGACTTAAATCCCACCCCCTCCTGAGCCCGTTATATATGTATTTGTATTAATTCATATTTTGAACCCATCCCACATTTACATTTAGTTCCTTAACTACCCATTTACTTTTATTACCCTTAACATTGCCAACTTATTTTGTTAAGTGCTCGTTCATTTACCTCAGCCCCACCCTGCCTCAACCAATAGCATCAAAGCATTTTTACTACTCCACCCCACCTCTCCTACCCTGTTTTCTACGGTCTGGCCTCCTGCCACCTCCTAACTGTAGAACTCCAACACTGTTGAATCTGCCGCCATGATATCCACTGCTGCATGAACTTCACGCTCGCCCCAGCCCCTCACCAGGAACTCTTTGCCAACTTCATGTAACAATTGTTACATGAGTAAACAAAGATTTCTCTGCCTATTACTCAGGTAATTATGATCGACTAATCGGTTTTTGCCAGGACCAAGGCCTCCTGAGAAAGCAGGTCTTTTGCCCCCATTCAGTTACAAAGATTTTTCTGCCTATTACTCAGGTAATTATGAACGGCTGGTCTGTTTATGCCAGGACCACGGCCTCCTGAGGAAGCAGGTCTTTTGCCCCCATTGTGGGAATGAGTGCCGCCTACATCTGCAAAAGAAGTGCTTTAGGTAAATACCTTACGAATAGTTTGTTGGATTCTACATGTAACCGTGATATGACCCGGCCCTAGATTAATGGCAATATTGTATTACACCTATACCATTTATGACCTACTCCATATTTTCATGTTTATAATTGGTATTTTTCCCTCCACGTTTACCTTTAGGTGTGACCGGTCTTATCGACCGCATAGTAAGAAAGCGAAGAAACGCTGTTCTTACTACTTTTCCTTGTTTAAGGGCACTTGGTTCTCTGGGTTCCACCTTGATGTTGAGACAGTTCTGTTCTTCGCATACCTGTATGTGAGTGATTTTTTTTCTTACAAGGTTGCGAGAACAGAACTTGGACTGTCGGACTCAACAATTAATGATTGGGCCAGCTTCTCCCAAGAAGTAAGTATTTTGCTTATCCCCTCACCATTTTCCATTCCTACCCCCTCCTTCTCCCCCGCTTCTCCCCCCCCCTCCCTCTCTCTCATACACAACCTGCCTTTTATTATTATGAAATTTACCCTACTTAATTACCTCCCCTAACACTGACTTTTATTTCAGGTCATAGTTAATTGGTGCTTCCAACAGAAGAAGCAAATAGGTGGGCCCGGCACAATTGTTGAAATCGATGAGGCGAAGTTTGGGAGAAGAAAATACAACGTAGGTCGCCTCATCGAAGGCCAGTGGGTATTCGGTGGTATCTGCAGGCAGACCCGGGAGTTTTTCGTTGTTCCCGTACCCGACAGGACGAGTGGGACTCTGCTTGCAGTTATCAAAGAATACATTGTGCCGGATACCACTATTATTTCTGACTGTTGGAGGGCTTATGACTGCCTGCGAGATGAAGGTTATGTCCACTTGACAGTCAACCACTCGATGAACTTTGTGGACCCAGAAACTGGTGCCCATACTAATACTATCGAGAGGAGGTGGAGGGAACTCCGGCAGTTGACTCCAAGATACGGGAGGAGAATGTATAACTTCGTCGGGTACTTGGCTGTTGCTTATTTCAAGCTGCATTTTGAAGAACCCAAGACCCGCCTCCACGCATTCTTAAAGGCAGCTGCTGCTTTGTACCCTCCACCCCTTTAAGGTAAGGTCCAAACATTATTCTTAATTATTACTTTTTAGGAAAGTGAGTGTTAGGCTTTCGCCGAAAGTTGCGTCAAGGTATGTTACTATTCAGTGGGGTGCTGCTAAGACAACTCGTACCTTCCACCTTACCCCCCCCCCCCCTTAGTGAACATATGGCTCCGTGGTGGTTGGGGAATTTAAACATGGCGGCTGTGTTTACATTTCCTTCACCGTAACGAATACCTACTTGGTACCTTCCTATAGGACCGTTCTTCGGTGACTTAGACTATGGCAATTGACATTTTCTATGTTATTATAGTTGCTTTACAAGGGTTGTAAGGAATATTTTTTTCGTTTGGTTGGCACTAAACTTTAATATAACTTTGAGTTTGGTGTGGCTATTATGTAACTTTCAAAGGTCAATTACTGCTTAGTTACAGCCGGCCGAATGGATATTACTTTTAAATCTTGTACAGTAACTAAAATAACATAGGAATCAGTCAATTGCCATAGTCTAAGCGGTATTATTACAGTTTCAACCATTATGGGAAATCTATTATATTGATATTTTTCCCGAGTAAAGCACGTGATAACAAAACACTTCTTCTCAATACATTATTGTCGCTAATGCATACTTACAGAGAAAAAAAAGATTAAGTTTTTACCCTCGAATTTTCCTAAGTCGGGAGAGGTGTTTCCTCTACGGTAATGTTTTACTTTTAATGAGCCCTCTAACTTACTTTCTTACGCAAAACAAAAGCAGTTCCAGTTACTCATTATTGGCTGAGAGGTGTGACATCGTTATGACGTCCATGGGTTTCATAACCAATTACGAATGACTTGAGTCGAAAACTAAGTTTCACTAGCATTTCAGCGGAGTAATAAAGTTACCTGTCTAGTGTCCACTGGTATCCTTGTGTGACTGAATACTCGAATAATGAAGCAAAAAACGGCATTTTGTCTTCCTGTACCTATGGCAGAGGTAGTGGCTGGCCCTTCTGGCATTAATTTTGACAGACCTTCGATTTCCTACCGATTGTTTGCAGTGCAATGTGGTCGTCGGGTACCTGGCCACTTCCTACTTTAAGTTGCATGTCAGGGAACCTTGCAACGGCTTCACGTTTTCCCTTAAAGCAGCAGCACATTTTTATCAACCAACAGTTTAAGGTAAGCTTCATTAATTTATAGAGTATATTATAATGGTGGTAGTATAACGATGTATACAGCAGTACCATCACTTTGGATTTGGTTTGTGGATGTTAGGTAGTGGCCTTAAGGTGGGGGGGTCGCTAGGCCTAGGTAGGGGTACACAGGGCCCTAGGTAAGGTTAGGTGTTTGTAGGTTAGGTCGGTTAGGTTCGGTATGCCCCGAAAATCACTGTGGCCTTAAGGGGGGGTCGCAGGGGGGCGGAGCCCCCCCGCTAGGCCTAGGTAGGGGTACAGGGCCCTAGGTAAGGTTAGGTGGGTGTATTAGGTTCGGTAGTGCCCCGAAAATCACTTTTCTCCTCCTCCCCCTACCCAAAAACCCCGTTTCCCACTGGGATCCCCCATAATTGAAGTAGTAGTAGGTTTATGCTTAGATTTTGTGTGTAAGAGTAACTCTGTTTCTTTTTTATTCATTTTCTCATGTTTCTATGCGATGTGCAACACCAATCTGGTCGTTTTTTTGCCGTTTTTCGTCGTTAATACTTGAAAAACGGGTGCGGCCTTCTCCTGGACATTTACCTTTTTCTGGAAAAAACTTTTTTTTTTTTTTTTCTTAACTCCAATTACATAGTAAATCTCTAAATCGGATGGTTTGCAGTCAAAATAAATGTTAAATCCGTTGGAACTACATTATTTCTGATGCAACAAATATATTTTTATTCCAGTTTTCCCATAATGGTTGAAACTGTAATTTTACCGTCTAAGCCACCGCAGATTGCTTCTGTAGAAATACCACAAACCCCCTTAGATAAGTGCCTAGGCTGTGACAGCGAAGTTCAAACACTAGTATTAGGAGTGGGTTAGGTTGTTGTTCTTAATATGCTATAACTACTAAAATATTTGTCACAGGTTAGGTTATTTAGGTTAACTAAAATTCCTTACTTTGCAATGCCTTGGATGGATGGATGGATGATATTCAGGGCAAAAAGCCAGGCACTGGGGACAAGGCCATTCAGCGCCTCTGCAATGCCTTGGCTGGTAGGCTACTCCCCAAAACCACCTACCTAATGTTCAGAAACCTTTAAATTATCCAACAGGTCCTAAATAAATGGCTGCCTTTATAATTTAGACATGAAATGGGAACCAATGTAGGCAGAAGGGTTAAATGGTTTGGTCTTGGCTAACCCTGCGTTGTTGTGCGCATTTCAGAGGGAATATGACCGAACCAGACTTAGCTTTACTTATCCTTGAATCGTGACCCCTGAGTCAGAATGCTACCAAAGAAACCCTCCATAGATAACGTACCTGTCAACATTCCTTTATATATTTCCAGTAAATTTCCATAATAGTTCCTCAGAATCGGATAGGTCCAATATTACGTATCTTAACAGTAAAACTTCCAACTTGCAAATGGATTTAGTGTTGATGATGGTATCAAATAATCAAAGGATGGGAAGCTCAACGGTCAATGGAGAATTTCCAAGGATGGAGAAGCACCAAGTCTATTATCTTTAGGGTTTTCAACTCAAGGCCTGCTACAACAGAGAGCGATCGAGCCAAGGCAAATCTGATTTAATTTTAATTAACTATGTTTCAACTGCGAATGAAAGCGAAACATGAAAACAACAAGATGTATTTTAAGTCTCATGGGAATTAGGAATCTAGTCCATAACACCAATTGTGTTTCTTGATCTACCATCTTAGTTGCAATTTACAAACAAACTTTCATATGAAAATCAGTTGGTGTCTTTCATTGATTTTAATTTCCGGAAGACAGTGAGGACGAGAAAAAATCAAGAGATTAAAAAATTTTAATATGTTTCGTAAGCTAATCAAATAATTTCCACAATTGCAGAATATGGTCAAAATATGAATATTCAGAACCTCATCACTCATAATACGATTTAGTGATATTTGAAGCAGTAATTTTTACTACATAATTTGTAGAAGTCACCTTGCTGATAATTAGTAATTTGTGTTATCATAGTACCAGTAAATCAATTGCACGAGTTAATCTGTCTGCCCACCTCTTGTAATTGCAATTATTTTCTATTGCGGGTGGCGAAATGGCAGTTTTCTTTTCTGTTTGGTAGGCTACTACAGAAAATGTAAAAGGAGACAGCACAATCGGACTTCATAAAAGTATTGCTGGTTACTGATTTTAACAAATGGCGTTTGGATAAGATAAATAGTTTGATACAAAATTTAACTGTTAGTTCAGGAAACTACACAAGCAATAACCTGTAAGATAGTGAATCACAATTCACAAGATCAATGTGGGTCTTGGGGACCATTGGATCGAATGAGGTGGGTCGAAGCCAAGGTGAAGGGTGAGATTACTGTAAACTTCATGCAAAAATGCTTCCAAATATAATTAAGAGACATCACCTGAAACCGTTCCATCTAAAGAGAAAATACATACTCTACAGGTTTGAATATATTCATTACTATATTCCTTGTGTACTTCAGTAAATATTTTCACTCTTTTATCCTTGCTTTGCAACATTTTCTATCATAAATATGTGGATCTATTTCCTGGATGTCCCCTGAACGAGTGAATGTTCATTCTGGCTTGTTAAGTATGCGCTCCTAAATGTGTACAATCTGAATGAGTTCAGCAATAAACAAAAGAGTTTCTCTATATCAATGAGACGAGAAAAGGATCTTAATGTAAAACCAATATTCAACCACAATTTGACAAAATATTCAAACTGGAAAAAGCCTTAATGTTATGGGTTTTCATTGTGCTACGGCAAAAGTCAACTAAACGAAACGCCCAAAAATAAATAATGCGGTCAGATTTGTGATATGAATTTCTTGGGGTATCTCTACAATTATGCTGAGATCGTTCTGACCATAGGTAAGATGAAAGCAGGTCGTTACGGTGCTTGAAATCGTCTCAGTGCTTGTGGATGTCTATGGCTTAGGACGAGTCTAAAAAAAAATCGTTAATTTCTAACGTAGCTTGATAATCCGCATTAAGGACAGTTCAATATATAGGTGACTGGAGTGAACAAGCATTTTACGTTCGCAAGCATTTGTTAACCAAGTCATATAACAGTTGGGAAGAAATATTCGGTAGCTAAAAAAGTCAATGCTTTCGTTACTAGAACTATTATCTTCCACGTTAGTTATTAATTTCTAGTCATAAATTTTCTTTGCTATAGGATCCCATACGTCGTGTGTGGACTGTGGTGATGAGGAGAAATCTACTGAATCCTTTAAAAACAAAATAAACAACTTTGAAACTGCCTAGTCATTGAGAAAACACAATTTCATTCATTCTTTTACATGCCGTTGTCATTTTTACTTATTACCAATCTTATCCCTTAAATACTCAATTTCTACATATATCCACTACAAACTACTATTCTGTAGAAATTAAATCGATAATTGCTAAAACGTTTACATTAAATAAACAAGTAGCTACATATTTCGTTACCTCCTGCCAATCCCGGTAAGTCACACCCACCGAGCCACGCTATTATCACACTCGTTTGCACCGAGCAATTGACTTCACTTGCATTTCATATTCAGTTTTTATTCCTTCGATGATTTATGGGCGGCGTTCTAATGGCAGCGGCTTTATTGAGTTGCATGCAGCTTTGGCCTCAAACGGTCCAACTTTATCCACCAATCACGAACCTGTCAGTTGCTTTATTGCTTTTTTTTTTTCTTTTACCTCGGTAATGGACAGCAATTTTTTTAGGGGATACAGGGATGCTGACGAATTTGTAGTTGGAGTGGCAGTAGCATGACCAGCCATTGCATAAAAAATTAGTTGCAGCAGTGCTGACAGTGGCTGCTCCTTATGTCGTAACAGTGATAAAAGATAAAGGTGATAATGTATAGTGAAACTTAGGATGATGAGGATGGCTAGTTAGCCAAAACAAGTGACATTATGGAACGACAGGACTTCAGACTATGCGGTCACATTATAATTGTGAAACTGTTCAGAAGATTGTGTCACATTCTGAATTTGAACTTGATATTGTTTGCAAACTTTACTAACTTTGTTTATTATCCATACAATCTTTGGTAAATAACGTTTCTGATATTATCACTATCATCACCATCAGTTTATCAAAACTAGCAGTAGCTGTTGCGTTTACTTTAATTGTGAAATGTTAGACTTCACTGGAGCAGCCTGAATGGTAGAATTTATCATTTATAATTAGCAAAATAAATGACAACCTATTTTAAAAAATGGATTTCCAGTGTAGTTTTCATTCGTATCAACATATTAAGAAGTCCATACATGAAAAAATCAAAATGCGAGGGAAGGAGATGGAAATGTTTAGGTATTTTCTCGTCGCACTGAAAATAATTTTGATTGATAGTGTTCTTATGAAATACATTCCTTGTATATGTGTTTTTAGACGTACACACATGTGGGTGTATATAACATTAACTCTTTAAAGGATAAAATCTTCTTAATATCCATGAAAAGCTACCTGATCTTGACCAAATGAATGCTTCATAATTGCAAATGAGAAATGAGTAGGTTAAAAAGGGGGGAAATATCAACCAAGATTTGCCATCATGTTAACAATGTACGGAAAGCTCAATCATACCCTGAAAATCAGCTTAGTTTTGCTAAGCTATTTCTGGTGCAAGAATGTTCTTTCCCTCTCCCAGCCTGAAATAACTGTACATGTTACTGGCACGCTTTATCTACGCTCTATTCCTACCGTAAGTTACTGCGTTGTCTGTTTACATAGTCGAATGTATTTTGGCACTTGTTGCAGAGATAGCTGAAGGTTCTAGAGTAGATGAATGGGAAGAAGGCCGAGACCCAGCAGTATAAGAATTAGGAAGAAGTTGGGAGTTGCCCTACAGAGCATGAGAATCAGAATGATGTAGTTTCAGTTGAGGAGAAACAAAAGTATTATATAGAAATCAGTGCAAGAGAAACAGAAATATTATCAAGAAATCAGTGCAAGAGAACAAAAATATTATCAAGAAATCAATGCAAGAGAAACAGAGATATTATATAGAACTCAATGCAAGGAGACAAAATGTTATCTGGAAATAAATGCATGCAAGAGAAACAGAAGTATTATCTAGACATCAATTCAAGAGAAACAGAAACACTATATAGAAATCAATGCAATAGAAACAAAAATATTATCTAGAAATCAATGCAAGAGAAACAGATATATTATCTAGACATTAATACAAGAGAAACAGAAATATTATCTAGACATTAATACAAGAGAAACAGATATACTATATAGAAATCAATAGAACAGAAACAGAAATATCATCTAGAATATCACCCAAAGAAGAATCATCTCAGCCAAAGCTAGAGATTAAAAAGACACTTGATCTCCAGCCCGATTCCTCTCGAATCGAATTCATTTCAAATCACACCAACTGTTCTTTGACGCACAGCGAACTTCACTGCAAAATTCTGTTGACATTCATCAATAACTTTTCTGAGATTTCTTGTAAACAGATGGACACGGGTAAACACACATATACCCTACGTCCAACTTTGTAGGTGGGAAGTAATAATGACCGTCACAGACGTTATAAAATCGTGAATATTACACAGCAACAAATCATTCACGAAGTCACATAAACTGAATACTGGTTCATTGATTTTAATGTATACTTTTGCACCCACCACCCATCCATCCCCCCACCCCTCTTCCAAGTTAGATTGACTGACTGATTTCCCCAAACTGGCACCAGACATTTAACATGCATAAATATGTCACTTTAGGGATGAGACCAATTCATTATCAAAATATGCCGCCATTTTTATGAACGTATCAATCAGGAAAATTAGCGCTAGCAATCACCCGCGACTGGCACATTCGGTGTCTGTTTCACGGTTATTTCGCGGGAGTTTTTCGATGTTCCGCGCGTAAATTTTTCAGCCGTTCATTTGGCATTTTGCAGGGTTGCCTGAAGTTTT
This sequence comes from Macrobrachium nipponense, assembly GCF_015104395.2. Classification (NCBI taxonomy): domain Eukaryota; kingdom Metazoa; phylum Arthropoda; class Malacostraca; order Decapoda; family Palaemonidae; genus Macrobrachium; species Macrobrachium nipponense. The sequence continues at coordinate 63,140,830 of NC_087215.1, read as the reverse complement.
ACGATGCAGTCGTGTTTTGCATTTCGTATGAAAAACGTATGAATTCATAAACTCAGATAATGGTTCGTGCGAGGGATGCTGGTCGCCTCGATATCGACAACTTTTCTGTTTATGGCGAGTCTCCTAAAAAGCCCATGTTTTTTTTTTTTTTTTTGAGAGCGGTTTATGGTGGATATGTGTTAGTTTTTTTCTTTTTATTTTACTTTATGCATCCACAAGAGACTCGTCCGCATGTATACTGCTGATCAGGTTCTTATATTATTTTGGGATTAAAAAAAAAAAAACATTAAACATCAATATGATTATCGAACTATGAAGATCATGTTTCTCATAAGGAATAGCGTGGCAACTGCACATTTTCATGTTGAACTTAATTATTTCGAAAACTGTTACTTATGATAGATTATGATACAAGTAAATTCTCTCTCTCTCTCTCTCTCTCTCTCTCTCTCTCTCTCTCTCTCTCTCTCTCTCTCTCTCTCTCTCTCTCGTAGCACAGCGGACAATGTCATGGGGTAACTTTGCAAAACTGATTTCCTGAGGCCCTGTCCTCCGATTTTTCGACAATAAGACGTCGGTCGTTGGTGTCGATTCAACCCTTTATGAAGTCGAAATGAAAGGCCGAAACACACATACAGAGAGAGAGAGAGAGAGAGAGAGCTTTACTTCTCCCAAAACAGGACACTGCGTTTCTTTCTGAAATAGAATGCGGTACTCATCCGTTCGTATTGCTCCGGTATTCCTTGGACTTCCAGTTTGATTTTCCCAAAAACCCTTCTGGGAGGGTTTATTGTTATCGTCTAGCGATCATCCCTTCTTTGTGGGATGAGTGAACTGTGAGTAAACAAAACAAAAACAAAAATAAAAAAGGCAGTGGCGATGACTTTCTTTTACGCAAGAAAAGTTTTATGTGAATACATTCTTCTAATGTAGCAAGAGACTTTCAGAGATATCGAATGGACAAGATATAATTCTGAAAATTTAATATTTTGCTGCTGACGTTGTCCAACCTCCGTTATTTAAATGCAAATTATACAGTTCGTTTGATCTAGGTACATAAAAAACGGAAAATATTATAAAACGGCAGTTCTTCAAAGTAATAATGACAGTTGGACCGCATTGCCGACAGAATGACATTCACAAGATATGTAGTGACATTTTATAAGAGAATATCGACAAAAATCAATAATGTAACGGACACATATTTTTCTTTGCCATTCACTACTTAACTATTTTCTTCTGCGAAGTATTAGAATTGAAAATAAATATGATAACAGTGATCTATTTGCTAATAACACGGTAAACGATGGCAGCTAACAGTGGACGAATAAAAATGATAGAAGCGTACGGATGTACTATATACATAGACTATACATAGACAACGAGTATTCGACTTTCTTATGTAGAAAAAGAAAATTCTCTGGTAGACACTTGTATTCTTAAAGTATATCATCACTTAATGCTTGGTAATGTTCTCTATTTGCATCATAAGAAGGTTGGCAATTTAGTCGAGATAACACGTCATTCATAATGTTACCAATATGTCAAAGTAAAATGCAGATGTCAATGTCACTATGGGAGCAGTTGTTTGTCATTCGGTTTAGAAAATCGTTACTCTATCGAGTCCATCATCATTATTCATTCTCGATGTCATTTTGAATTCGATGATTTGGTTGCATGGTGTTTTTACGTTGCACGGAACCAGTGGTTATTCAGCAACGGGACCAACGGCTTTACGTGACTTTCGAACCACGTCGAGAGTGAACTTCTGTCACCAGAAATACACATCCCCACAGTGGAATGCCAGAGAATCGAACTCGCGGCCACCGAGGTGGCAGGCCAAGACCTTACCGATCACGCCACTGAGGCGCTTTAAATACATTGTGGAGTCTGACAAAGTATAGTCAACTTCCACTTCACTGAAAAACGTCAATTTAAGAGTACAGCATGTACAGAATAAAGTTTTTAAAAAGTCACATTGTAAAGAGCCATTCACTTTTAGCAGTGAAATTGTAGCTCATTTATTCCCCTGATTAATCAGTCGACATCGTCAAGAAAATTGAAGACCCGATCGAATGAATTACCGATGTTCAAAAGCAACTCCCCCTTTTTTCGTCAATTTTTCTGCCATTTCAATACTTGGAGCTTGTGATGCTTCTATCAGGCTATGTTAATTTCATTATTGGCCATTTGCAGAGTCTTGCAACTTTACTCTCACTAATGTAATACAGAAAGAACTTTTCTAATAAAACAATTAAGTTAAACGTTTTTGATCTTCTATCTATCTATCTATCTATCTATCTATCTATCTATCTATATCTATCTATCTATATCTATCTATCTATCTATCTATCTATCTATCTATCTATATGTGTGCGTGTGTGTGTGTGTGTGTTGTGTGTAATAAAAAGGAACCCATAAAAACACCAAAATGTAAAAAGTTAATGCTATAATAAGGAGAACAACTGTTTTTATGGGCTCCTTTTTATAAAAAAGATGGATTCTGTTTTAACAGGACATGTCATGCATGATATACTATAATATATATATGCCATATATATATATATATATATATATATATATATATATATATATATATATATATATATACATATATATATATATATATATATCTATATATATATATATATATATCATCTATATATATATATAACATAGATATATATATATATACAGCGTGGATGCGTGTGCGAATGCGCCTGCACGTGTGATCAGCAATCAAATCCCGAACGTAACATCCATTGGTTTCATGGTATAACAATACTCCGCCAATTTCACTCAGACAAAACTGTGTTATTCTAATTATCCTGGATTGTTTATCAAGTGATGCCTCCATATGATTAACTGAATAATCCAGAACAGAGCCCATAACCTAATTATGTAAAACGAAATCCCTGTTTTACTTTCCAAGTAGAATCCATTACTCGCGTAAACTCCGTTTTGTTAATTAAACTGGAAAATTTAATTATCGTCTAAATCAGCCAACATTAATTTTGAGGTGTGACAGCGTCATTTTCCTAATGAGCTCAATTTGATGATTTATTCAGGTAATCATCGCAAAGAATTGCTTTTGTTGGGAGGAAAATAATTATCGACGACTCGCTTGAGTTATTGTTACTCAACTCATTCCAAAATTCAGTTCAGTAACTATTTTTCCATACATCAGTGTATTACAGATAAATTCCTATTATTCTAAAAGCTTTTCTTACATGTGGCGCGATTCTACCGAAACAATGTCCTGTCGTTAATAGGAATCCAGGTGGGTCTTACTTATAGTAAATGTGTAAAAATTAGGAAAAACTGTATTAGCTATTACCTGATGGTGTCTATGTTTACGCTCTTTATTTAGAAGATCTCTCGGCTTTCACAGTTACCAGGTAATTACAGGTAACTGTAATTAGCAGGAGGCTTAACGGAGGCTGTTTTTACTCAAAAGTAATACCTTATCTTAGGAATGGTAAATGAGAATATACGTAATATATCAGGCATCTTTGGCTACCAATCGTGTCCATTCTGCCTCAAATACAACGCACATTAATAAATAAATTTATAAAAGAATACGTACGCTGTCACTCTCTGAAGTTTTTCTGGTGAAACTGAATATCGGAGTGATAAGTCAAATATGATAAATTTACTTCCTAGTCTACGGAACAGTTGCCAAGATATTGATACAAATATTTCACTTTGAATGTTGACGGTTTTAGGAGTATGCTTTACCCGTTACTTAAATCGTTATTGCTTCCTGTACCTGACACCTGTGCAAAATATTCGATTAGCTGGACGAGACAGAATTACCTTTCAAAACAAGTTATGGCTCTTTTGCTTCCGGTCTGTTTGTAGATAAACAAGTGTTTCCTTTTCTGATGCGTTGCATGTTAGTATCTACGTTCATGTTAAGATATAGTAGCTATCATTACCACACCATCTACATGGGCTGGATCTAATAATAATAAAAATAAAAGCCGGCAAAACTGCATTTTCTGAAAGTGGAGTGGGGAAAAACTTGTGAAGAACTGAATAACAATGTCATTGTATTTGCGTAACATGAATGCATATTCAGTGATACGTCAAAGTCTCTCTCTCTCTCTCTCTCTCTCTCAATTTTCCCGAGAGCGTCCAGTTATAAGTTTATCGTTTAAAAGATGCGACCATTTCATAACCGAAAGTCGCACGCCACTTTTACAAATGCCTTTCAATTAGCGAGATTAGAGTGGGCATTAATCCACGAGCATTTTCTGTGTTATTTTCCAGGGTTATTTAAGGGGGAGGGTTTTGGAGGTCGTTCAAATATTTCAACAAAACATTCGGCGTTTCCCAGGTTGGCTGAATTGCTGTGTATTGTTTCGGCCGCTTGTTATATATTCGCATGGGAAGTAAAATGTACGATCTCTTTAAGATCATAAAATCAGATGACGAAGGTTTGCACGAGGTCCCGAAAACGTTTATTCTGGCAACGTTGCGGTACTGAAAGGTAAATATGTCCTTTAACTTAAACAAAATTATTTTTCATTTTATACATCTATTTCTTTTTTATCTGTAGGAGTTATGAGGTAGGTGTTGTCGTCGGAACGCTGACAGTCACAGGAACTATTTTCATTGTTTCACAGGTACTATTGATGTTATGTAAGCTTTCGTTTTTGGTATTGTAAATCGCTTGATTCAATTTCAAATTTCTGAATGTTACATTATTATGTTGTTAATCCTGATGGATGAAATTTTAAAACGTTACTGGGAAATAAATACTGAATTTATCATCGTCCATATTTGATGAAAAATTTGATAAAACTCTCTCTCTCTCTCTCTCTCTCTCTCTCTCTCTCTCTCTCTCTCTCTCTCTCTCTCTCTCTCTCTCTCTCTCTCTCTGTGAATAGTGAGGTAGAGCACCTAGATAAAATCCATTATTAGGATATTTTGACCATCTGATGTGATGTTGAATTGAGAGTTGATGGATTTCAAATGAAAGTAATACTTGGCAGCATGATTCTTCACCAGAATATAGTAGGCCGTTCTTTTTCGTTCCTGTTGTGTTGCTTGGGTTGCTAGTCGTCATTTGTCGAGGAAATGTTAACATTGTTATATATTGCATTGCTGGGTGAAACAATAAAAATTCCTTTTCTGATATATTCAATATTGTAAACAAAAAGGAAAAGAATGTCTTATTTGTATCCATTTTTTTTCATGCTCGGCACTTTTAGCTTTCGAAAATGCAGCAATTTATTACTAAACGACCAGAAAAAGATTTAACGTTGTTAACTAAGGAGGAAGTACGTTAGAAAGTGACTTTCGAAACTCGCAAACCAGATGTCTGGTAAGCTACAGGTAACTGGTTCAGAGCTAAGTTTACCCAGGGAGTATCACTCTCTGTCTGTCTTTCATTACACACACACACACACACACACACACACATATATATATATATATATATATATATATATATATATATATATATATATATATATATATATATATATATACCTGTGTGTATGTATGTGTGCACATGAGTATATGTGAGTAACTATGTGGAGATGCATTAGCAAAGACAGTATTTACACATTACAGAAAACGTGATTGCACAAAATCTGCAACATGAATTTCGTCATTGCTTTATACGGCCCAACTTTCAGAACTCGTGTCTCCGGAGACCCGAACTTGACTTAATCCCTCGTCCAATATTATGACACCGACTCCCTCCTCCTCCTCCTCCTCCTCCTCCTCCTCCATCCCGGAGAGCTTTTGTACCGGGTGATAATATTTGGGTTGGATCTGAATATCTGGAGGCCGAGGGAGGGAGGGAACCCAGGTGGCCGAATAAGTTTTGAATTCCTGCAGCAGGAGCTTCGTCCGGACTGTTGGCAGGAGAGAGAGAGAGAGAGAGAGAGAGAGAGAGAGTCCTCGAGGACCAATATGAATCCCGTTTGGAATCTGCATTTCTCAAGTTTTAATTCGTCGATTCCAAGTTCACTCTCTCATTCCCACCAAGGTCCAAAGATTCCCACGACTTATCTTCCTGTTTATGCAGCTTATGACTGTGCTACGGGTCCGTCTTTTTTTTTTTCTTTTATTTCGATAAATCAATTGCAAAGGTAAAAGTTCTATGTACATTGCCATGATCATGCTCTGTCCGTGGAAAATGAGGAAAGAAAACATTTTATGCATTACTTCCTCTGTCTTTCCCCCTCCCCTATCCCCAACTCTCTCTCTCTCTCTCTCTCTCTCTCTCTCTCTCTCTCTCTCTCTCTCTCTGTCTTCCCAGCAGTTAGGCGAGCACGGGAATCAGAGGCAGCTGTGCTCGCTGTTGTCTAAATGCAAATCACTATCCCAGTCGGAAATTACAGTTCATTTGTCTCTTTCTATTCTTGGAAGAAAATGAATCCCTGCTTCCCTCTTTTTTTTTCTGTTTACGGAGACAATTCATACAATCCTCTGAATCCAGTCAATATCGCCCAGGGGGATCCTGTTGGGGGGGAGGTTGGGGGCGGGGGTTAGGTGGCGTGAGTAGGAGCCGGTAAGGAAGAAAGGATGAGGCAGAGGAAGATATGCAGATAGGATTCTGGCGACACATGGATCTCGTCAAGAAGAGAAGAAATGGAAGAGGAGAGAGAGGGAAGGACGAGACTGGAACGTGGGTTGGTTGGCTGACAACGCCAAACAATTTCAAATTCTACGAAAAAATGAAATTCGCGTTTCTTGTGAAGATAAAAGTGATTAAGAACAGAAACGACTGATTGTCTTTTGACGCGAGTATACTTTAACCATTAGATTTATATTACTTTTCTCAAACGCCACTTAATAACAGTCATAGCTCTGTGTACACTACATACGAAAACCTGTAGTTGCACTCTGAGTAATGCACCGTCGAATATCCTTAAATCTTCCCGAAAAGACAGCTGTAATCTCATAAAAGCTGAACTTGGAAGGACAATGGTGTTTTCAACAATGGAGCAAATCTAGTAAATCTAAAGAACGAGAAAGTGAACTATGAGTCAACGAATTAAAACTTGGGAAGTGCAGATTCCGAAAGGATTTCATCTTGGCCCCTCGAGGAAGCTCTCTCTCTCTCTCTCTCTCTCTCTCTCTCTCTCTCTCTCTCTCTCCTGCCAACATTCCGGCCGAAGCTCCTGCTGCAGGAATTCAAAACTTATTCGGCCACCTGGGTTCCCTCCCTCCCTCTCTCCCTCGGCCTCCATATATTCAGATCCAACCCAAATATTATCACCCGACACAAAAGCTCTCCGCGATGGAGGAGGAAAGAAGGAGGGAGTCGGCGTCATAATATTGGACGAGGGATTAAGTCAAGTTCGGGTCTCCGGAGACACGAGTTCTGAAAGCTTGCTCGGTGACACTGCTGCATATAATACAATAGCAATAATCATGCAATCGTGTATAATGAAGTAATATGTGAGGTTTTTTGTAATAGGAACTATGCAACAGTGGTAGCCAAACAGTCGATCCACAATCCTATATAAACAAACGAAAACACAAGCATATATATATATATATATATATATATATAATATATATATATAGATAAAAAATATAGATGATAATATATAATATATAAGATATATAGAGGGGATATATATATATATATAATATAATATATATATGTTAATCATATAATATATATATATATATATATATATAGATATATATTATATATATATATATATATATAGTATATATATAAATATATTATATATATATATATATATATATATATATATATATATATATATCTATATATATATATACTATGTATACATATGAATATATATATATATATATATATATATATATATGATATAAATTAATATATATATATATATATATATATATATATATATATATATATATATATAGATATATATATATATACTATAATATGTATATTTAATATATATATATATATATATATATATATATATATATTATATATATATATATATATATATATATAGATATATATTATATATATTAAGTGAGGCAATTGTACTCATGTTGTATCATACCCCGGCGCTATTTTAAATTACTTGCCCTCGTAATGATATGTGATTATGTAGTATATATATGGTAGATCGCAAAAGAGTTTCAGTCTTTAGAGTAGATCTCGGAGTCCAAAAGTCTGGACACCCCTGCTATGCAAGGTATGAACACCGAGACAAGTACTAAGAACTGCCTTTAAATGTTTCTTGTGTTATTCACGATATCGAATGAGATTTAAGGCACTGGGTATGTTTAGAGTTTGGGACGTGGCCACTTGGCATTCGGTGATTCGAATATGGTAGGGCAAGGCATACGGAACGGTATAAAGTAAAGTTGTACTGATTCTGTGGTTTTCTCTCGCTATCAAAATTAACAGAGTCTGCATCTGCAAGAGTGTCGGGGCGCGTTGAAATGACTTTACAAATCCGTTGCGAATTAAATCAAAGTGCTAGGAGCCACTTATTGTTTTCCGTGTTTATGTGATTTTATTCATATATTTTCCTCACGCTTCTTTCTGCTCTAATATTTACGCTAAATTATAGATACATCGGGTGGCGTACTTTTCAATATTATGTGGTTAGCATCAGTTTGGTTATTCGGTTAAAAGAAAAGTCTCCTCCTAAAATAAATAAATAAAGAAATAAATTTATGGAAAAAACTATAAATTTATGTATTTCTTCCATAGGGAATTTTGAAATATTTCCAAGTTCCCAAAAAAGATATTCGAGATAAGTTTTTTTTTTTTTTAGCAAACAAAAGAAAGAAATTTAAAATGGAAAAGTTTTTGCATACATAACAAGAAAAATACATGAAAAATAAACGTTGGGTCCTCTAAAATGTAAAAAAAAAAAAATGAAATAAATGATTTTTTTTTTTGCATTCCCAACAGCCACATGAAATATGGCGTTTCTTTTTATTTTTTCCTTTCGTTAAAATGAAAAAAAAAAGTAGTGACAGGCTGTATTTGAATTTATATAACAGATGCTATACTTTATAAGAAGCATTCTTTTTTCCCAACAAAAATGAGACGCAGTACCTCATAATAATATATATATATATATATATAATTGCATTTCAGCTTAAAATGGAATAATTGAGATAAGATCATTCAAAGGCTACCATGACAAGAGATATCTGCAACCTAAGCAAGGCGTGATAATGAAAGGCTAGACCTATATAATAAATAATCATCAGATCTTTCACTTCAACTTCATGAAAACCAAAATAATCATCATATCCCCACATCTCGCTGTCAAAGCATTGTAAGATCGGATTTTGATTAGGTGCTACACTTTACCATCTCGATATGAGAGAGAGAGAGAGAGAGAGAGAGAGAGGGACCATTCGACTAGCTTATGACATGCGTTCGACAAAAAAATTCGGTCAGTTTCATTGCACTGTTCAGGAACTTGGTGCCATAAGTGAAGAATGGAACTTTCAAAAACTTCAAACTTCGCCAAGAAATTTCTGATACGGATCCCGAGACTTAGCTCGTTGTATCGTAGCCACAGTATATCACATTAAAAAGCAATTAAAAAAAGAAGGCTAAGTATTGGGAAACACAAACATAGTAATACACCTCTAGAAAGTAAAAAGCAACAGTAGATCTTACACGAGCATAAAGTTTCCAGCCACATTACGGCTGTGTGGAAACCTGCGTTGCCTGATTTTATGAACGCATAATTTCTCCATGCTAATATAACACGCGGCTGGATCGTAATGTTTCGGCCAAACTAGAAAACGTTCAACGCGTTTCCAAAATGTGAGAACGTCCTCTTAAAAAAAAAAAAAAAAAAAAAAGCTCCCTTACATAACCCTGAAAAATGACACCGAAAATAGTCGTGGATTATTTTTCCACACTAATTTTGCTAATTGAAATGCGTTTGCAAAAATGGCAGCGAGTTTTGGTTATAAAATAGGTTAATCTTTAAAGTGGTGGTTTTATACCCTGACCCTCTGGAAAAATACGAGAGAGAGAGAGAGAGAGAGAGAGAGAGAGATTTTACCATTCTCGTCAATGCGAATTCGAGAGCTATATAAGCACAGCATGATTGTTATCAAAGTTGCACATAATTTTCGTTTCTCATTAAATTTAATTGCTAGTATTTTATATAACTGAGCGCAGATTTTACATTGCAGATTTATTTACGTCCAGGCTACATTTCAGTGATGCTTAACTCCAAATTTCGTGATAAAAGTCAAAGAATAAACATACATCATTTCAAAGTATATATATATATATATATATATATATATATATATATATATATATATATATATATATATATATATATATTCAACTGAGTCAAGAGAAAAAAATCTGTTTTTATGTATCACAAATCCGCAGTCATATAACCAGATTTATTTTTGCAATTATGTTTACTTAAAGGAATTATGAATTTTTAAACGTTAAACCGTAACATAAATCACCAAAGTCGCCGTCATTAATTGTATTTCATTTTGCAACTGGATGTTGCCATCTAGGTCAACTGACTAATCCTCAGGAAATATTAATTTGTAAGTATAACATGATGGGGTCGGCCTCCTTCCTTCCTTCATCTTACACAGAATCGAAGAAAACCAGAAAATTGAAAAGGAGAGGCGATTATTGAGGATTAACCTTGAAGTCAACACGACTCCCTTTTTAAGAAAGAAGTGTTATGATTTATTAGCAAAAAGAAAATTAAGTAAAAAAAATGTTTGCCTTAGCCACAGGAAGCGAAAAAACGCTTTCTGAATCGCATAATCCTTGGAACAGACTTCCTCAGAGTCAGTAAGGGAATAGGTGGTCTGTCAGGTGTTACCAGGCCCTCTAATTGAGTTAGGACCTCCCTTCTTGACTTCATCGGAATACTGACTGAAATGATAACTGAATAATAGAGACATGGATGCCTGGCCATAGCAGAAGGGACGGGGAGGACTAAGAGAGAAAGTAAGGGTGGTGCCATTCTGAATGCCTTTCTTTCAACCATGTAGAGGAGGGAGACAAACTGGTGAAGGGCTCCATATGTGAGGGCAGTATTCCATCGAGCGCTTTGAACAAACAAATGCCGAACTTAACGTAGCTTTTAGGGTCTGTCAGTCTCTTATAAAACCAACAGAACTGGGATGTAGGAGATACAAGGAAATTTCACTGTTACATGATTACTGTTCTAATAAGCTCTCAAAATCTTAGCTAAGCGATAAAGAAGAACATTTAATTCACCGAACAGAACAACAGAACATGGCTGAGAAGGAATAGTAAAGTGAATATTGAGGGGTGAATAATTGGTAAGAACAATGATAGAACAGAAGAGACTGACTGTACATAGATATTGATGAATAGGAGAAAAAGACCAGGCGAGAGAACGGAATCCAGAAGAATACCATTACAAATGGGAAAGGGAGAAGATATTACATCATCGACATTAGATATAAAGCGCCTATATTATTGTAAATAAGTTTACATAAAGGAGGAAATTCCTAAAAAGGAAATTTGACTAACATATCGTTATGCCAAGCAGTCAAATAATTTAGTGACATGGAGAGCCACAAATAATGATTCCATTACAGCAGAGAATATAGCTAGATGTGACAAAAGAAGAAACGTCATTGTTAGATCTTGTTTTATGGAACCCATGCTACATACACCATATTCACACCTCTCTCTACGCTGGAAAAAAGATACTCGTCTTGCTGATGATTAAGAGACCTCAGATTAAGTAAAGTGTGAAATATGCCAGCCATTCTAAGTGTTGAAGTCATATGCCAGTCAGCGCCTCAGTGGCGTGGTTGGTATGGTGTTGGCGTCCCACCTCGGTGTTCGCGAGTTCGATTCTCGGCCATTCCATTGAGGAGTGAGAGATGTGTATTTCTGGTGATAGAAGTTCACTCTCGATGTGGTTCAGAAGTCACGTAAAGCTGTTGGTCCCGTTGCTGAATAACCGCTGGTTCCATGCAACGTAAAAACACCATGCAAACAAACAAACAAACATATGCCAGTCTTTGGACATGGTTAGAGATATAACCATTATTTGGCGCTGAACCATCGCGTGTTTACAATTACGCAACACCAGATGACAAAACACTGGACCAAATTCATTCGTGAATTACCTGAGGAATCTGACAAATATGATCTGGGAGAATTCTTTTTTCTTTTTTTTTTTTGCCAGCCTCCACAGATGCAACAAAACACTGAGCTTTATGAGTATATAATCCAGGTAGATCATGAGGAATGAGAGATAACTGATGAGGACCATAATTTTCCGATTAACAAACTCCTGTTATCATGATCACTGGGGAATGTCGATCACAGTAAAAGACTGACATTTGAGTATATGACACGGTATAAAAAAAGAATAAATAAAGAACAGACAGAAAGACGAAAAGGACAAACAAGAAAATTACGGGGAGAAAGAAATAAATAGAAAACGACACAAAAACTTTTCATAAGAAAAAGCATTACAAAATAGAAAAAAAAGACGTGAAAAAAAGACGCAAGAACGGATGAAAATGAAAGAGGGAACGAGGCAAGCATGAAAAAGACATCCTATGTCAAAATTCAGTCGCAAAGAACCAAAGAATAACGAGGCTCCTGTGTCAAAGTTCAGCCCCAAAGCAGCAGAGAGAAAAGACATGCAAACAGAGATGATGATGATGAAACAGGAAGCAGCGAGGGTTGATAAAGAGGAGAGAGAGAGAGCAAACTCGCTGTCGTGCTCATCCTCCTCCTCCTGCTCCTTCTTCTAAAAGGATGATATACCGAGGGTTTCCGCCCATCCAAGTTAATTTGCCGTCATTAATTCGCAACACAAAGGGCAATTTATGAGGGTTACCGAGTTTATTAGCTGCTGCGAATTAAATCCGCGCAACCGAATGAGAGACCAATCTGATATCCCAGGTTAAATGGCTGATTAATTAAAGTCTTCTCGTCTTCTAGTTTTTTTCTTCTTTTTTTGATGCGTGCGTGCGTGGCTGTGGGTGTATGTGTGTGCGAGTGAGTGTATGTGCGTCAGTGTGTCTGTGTGCGTGTCTTCGACTGGGTGTTGATGCATCTCAGGTCGCTGTGGTGGCATTCTTTAAATTCTTTTACTCACATTATTAATATGTTTATTTATTTATTTATTTATTTATTTTTTGTGAGGGGATGGGGAGAAAGAGGGTGGGGCGGGGTGGGAGAATGAATGTCTTCGATTGTATATTGGTATATCCACAAGTTGCTTGCTCAGTATTTTCCTCAAACTTTGCTAATATTCTTAAGAAGTGGTTATTGGTACGGCAGGCTACCGTGCCCTTACCACTAGTATTATTGGTGCAGAACTTACTGCGCATGCGTTAGGCTTCCGTAAACATCCGGGAATTATTGCGCATGCGCACAGATTTGTAAACATGGCGGCGGCAGACTGTTTGATGCAAAAGGAGCCAAATTTGATAGTTCTGATGGGTTAAAGCGAGCTGTTCAAGAGTGCAAAAGAGACTCTAGAACCATTGCATCTTTCGCAAAACGTGTTCCTGGAAAGCATCTTCTCGAATCAGCAAAGGAAGCCTTGCATCCATAGAGAGAACAACAGAAATCCAAGGTCAGCAGGTCAAACAAAGACTAAATCAGCACCATAAAACAATAAGGTACGGAAACTAATTCCGGACTAATAACTCTCCCTTTAGCGGACCGGTAGTGTGCCGAGACAATAGCGCTGATCTGCCACTGCCGTATTCTTCATAGGATAAATACTAAATGAGCTGGATGGTTCGGGAAAGGTTCCCCTTAAGTTTATTAGTCTTTGCAAGTCAACCACTGTATTCGCTTGTTTTTATTTTTTATCCTTTTTTCTTCCAATTTTCTGACCTAAACCTCACCCACCCAAAAAATGGCAGATTTAACTGATGTTACAGAATTTTCATCTGAAGTGATCCAGAACTATTATTATAGTAGATTCACATCAACCGTGCATTTAATGTCTAGGTCCGTCCCTTACGACGCTCCTGATTGGCTGTTGACAAGCCAATCACGGGGCTGGAAACTCTCAGTCTCTCTCGAGAGTTCATATAGGTAGGATTTATGTTCCATCCCGCAGGAGCGGTGGAACATACATCATACCTATGTGAGCCCTCTCGAGAGACTGAGAGTTTCCAACCCTGTGATGGACTTATCAACAGCCAATCAGGAGCGTCGTCAGGGACGGGCCTAGACATCAAATGCAAGGGTGATGTGAATCTACTATAAAATCCTCTAATAGGTAACAGGTATCCTCCAGGCTAAATGAAGTCTTTTCTAATTCTAATTCACTCAAAAAACATATAATGTAAACACCAATTCAGAGGTTCCTAAAAAGAAAATACTTTCACATTTTCCGATGACAACCTTAACAACCTGTATTTTCATTCGTATTCTGTTTACTGGCATAAATTAAAACTAATGAATCACGTATTTCCTTTTAACCAAAAGGTATCCGAAACATTGGCTTTCGCGTAACGCGGAACCAGCCGTCCTTTGGCCCCGGCTTTTAAAAGTGCGCCGGACTAATTATTATGCTTACTGCCGGGTTGCTAATTTCCATGCAGTCAGTGAAGGCATCGAACGTCCGTCCCGACGGTACTCGGAGTGAGCACTCGGGAGTCGCTCCATTACGCAGTAAACCCTTAATGAGCTTTCGCACGTGGCGATAATGTTTACCCGACACCTCCTCCCCCCCCCCCACCAACACCACTACAGCGGGTTATCAAAAGGGGAAATTTAATCAGAATTCGAACCGTTCCTGCGTTTCGTTAATCACAGAGGTTATGAAATTCAAGTGGCCGAAGGTTTTTTTTTTTTTTTTTTTTTTTTTTTCTTTTTTTTTTTCTGGCAAGGGGGATAATTATAACGGCGACTTTCAATCGTGCCTGGTTTTCAAACGAGTGTCCGATTTTGTTGTTATTGATTTTTTTTTCGGCTAATATGCGCCTCTGATGTTTTGCTTTGGATAAAGAGACAAAAAAAAAAAAAAAAAAATGGAAATGAAAAGCTTACATGGCATCAAATATGTACGTCGGATGCTCTGCTTTGCATTGAGACAAAAAATGGAAATGAAAATCTCATGGGACTTCAGATATGTGGAGAAATGACAAAAGTGGTACAGTGCTTAATTCGAGGTGACGTGAACTATAATCAACTGACGAATCTATATGGAATTATTAACTTCCAAAATATTATTAACTTCCAAATATACATTTATATGGACTTATTAACTTCCAAACTTACATTTATATGGAATTATTAGCTTCCAAATATACATTTATATGGAGTTATTAACTTCCAAATATACATTTATATGGAATTATTAACTTCCAAATATACATTTATATGGAATTATCAACTTCCAAATATACATTTATATGGAATTATAACTTTCAAATAAACATTTATATGGAATTATTAACTTCCAAATATACATTTATATGGAATGATTAACTTCCAAATATACATTTATATGGAATGATTAACTTCCAAATATACATTTATATGGAATGATTAACTTCCAAATATACATTTCGAAGCTCGTCACTCAGCGGTCAGTTTACTCAATCTGCCAAGCGATAAAAATACTCTCACAACTATTTATCAATCTATTTATTAACTCGTATTCATTTTCAGTCTCCCATCGAAAAATGAAAAGAAAAACTTTCAGGAGGGGCATCAGAGAGAGAGAGAGAGAGAGAGAGAGAGAGAGAGAGAGAGAGAGAGAGAGAGACCCTTCAAAGCTATTATTCTCAATTGCAATTCTCCCGAAGAGAGGATTGTTTTATTTCTAGTTTTTGTTGAAGATAAAATTGACTGTTGGTCCAGTAAAGGCAAGACCCCAAAATAACTGGAATTTCTTTGATACTCATGAATGAGTTATTCGACGCTTTTGTCATTTATATTTTGTCTCATGGGTATTTCGTCTATTTGACTCATTATAGTGTTCATATTTTACTTCATAGACGAGTAATTCTCCGATTACACTAATTTTGGCAGATTACAGATTGCATTCATATTTTTTCTCACATATTTTTTCCCCTCTTTTCTTACGCTTTAACCCATCAAATTGCCTTACGATTTTCGAATTTAGAAACGAGAATAATTATTTATCTGTATAGCGTTACGATCACTACAAAAATTAATCCATAATGACCTACCACTTTTACTTGGCCCAGCTTTTTTCCTTATTCACGCGGTAGGTAATATCTCTATAAAATACTGTTACATACGGTTAGGTCTCATATTTGGTAATATACAAAGTTTTTACTAAATATTTCAGTATCTGATTAAGGAGCAGCTGAGATGTTCATTTACCTTTTATAAAGTCAAGAAGCACGGTTATGCTGTAAGTTTATGGTCAATGTAAATATACGATGAATTTCAGATCACGTTTACATTTAATAAAAAAATAATGGGGTTTAGCATTAAATTTTACACTAATACAAATATAAGCAAAGCCTATTTATGCATCTGACACCGCCTGACATCTTGCAAATTCAAACCAAGCAATGATCTTTAGGATATGTATTTAGATATAAAAAAAATGCATTCTCAAGCATCTGACACCATCTTGCAAGACGTCATGATCTGACAAACAATTTGTTAGTAAAACATAAACAGGAACAATATTTACAGGCAACTACAGCGTTATTATTATTATTATTATTATTATTATTATTATTATTATTATTATTATTATTATTATTATTATTATTATTATTATTATTATTATTATATAATTTACCCGCACTAAACGAATGCACCAGTAAAAAGTAGTTTCGTCGGAGGTGGTTAATTGAGGAACTAATCAAATAACCAACGTTAATCTCTTTGAAGGAAAGTTTCCCCGAGGAGAGAATAAAGAACCAATTCCTCAGCGTATAATGGAAACGACAGGAAAAATTCCAATAATTAGAATTGGCGTAACGTTACTTTGTATAACTCTGAAGGTGAGCTCGGAATTATAAATTATTAACTTAGTTCCAGAGATAAAAGAGATATGTATTTGGGCGTATATGGATGTGGTAAATAAAAGGCATAATGGTAGAAAGGACAAATACAGAATTAAATGACTTAGGAATTAATGATAAATGGAAATGAAAATCTCATGGGACTTCAGATATACATTTATATGGACTTATTACGTGGAGAAATGTGTATTTTGTAATCAAAGATATTACTAGATGAGAGAGAGAGAGAGAGAGAGAGAGAGAGAGAGAGAGAGAGAGAGAGAGATTAGATTTCTGCTTGTTGGTGCTGTTTTCCAGCCGCTATTGCTTAAGCTGGCCTTATGCCAGCATGGGCTCTTAGTTCTTGGGCAGCCCGTAACACTTGCATTAAGCTGGAAGTGTTTCATTTATTGACAAATATGTAATATATTTACTGACGAAATGTGATTAGAAACGATATGACAAATATATTTGATGCGTTACCTCGCGATATACATGCAAGATGCAGCCTAAGAGAGCTTCCTAACAAAAGGCCAAATAACTAGAGATTTCTGATAATACTGTTTTGACTGGTGATGGTGAAGAGAAGCTACACGTGTTAGTGAAATCTTGATAGCATTCGAGAAATAAGTCCAAAGTTAATTTATAAATTATTAAGGATTTTGTTAACGGTAAGATATCGTAAATTGTTTGTTTGTATGGTGTTTTTACGTTGCACGGAACCAGTAGTTATTCAGCAACGAGACCAACGACTTTACGTGACTTCCGAATCACGTCGAGAGTGAACTTCTATCACCAGAAATACACATTTCTAACACCTCAATGGAATGCCCGAGAATCGAACTCGCGGCCACAGAGGTAGCACGCCAACACCATACCGACCACGCCACTGAGGCGCTGATATCGTAAATGGAGGCATAAAAACTGTATGATGGAACTGAGCAAACTTTCATCTGAAGGTAAAATCAAATAAACATGAATCAACGAGCAAGAAGCAAGAAAGAAATTATGCGCTTTGATCATTTTGGTGGTCACCCATCCAACTAAAGCACCTAGTGAACGTGTTACTGCGTCCCATGTATGCGTTACGCATAGAAATGCGGTAAGGCTACCGACAATGTTAGAAAAGAAATATAATAACAATTAAAGGCGAAACAAATTCACAGTTATAAATGGATACAAATATATTTAAAGCTAAATAAAAACAAAGAGCTTTCAGAAATCTGTTCGAGTGCCCTTTAAAAAAAATGGGGGTGGGAATAGAACAGATTTCCGACAGCTCTCTGTTTACATTCATTCTTAAATATACTTGTATCCATTGATAACTATGGATTTGTTTCCCCATTTCAAGACTCATGCTGCTATGAGTATTTTTAATAAAGATCAATATAAGATTGCACAGCTTTGTGATAACATTCATTTCTGTGCCCCTTACGTGTTTCCGTGTTCAAAAACGTCCCTCCCTCGTGTCTGATTTTTTATACCAAGGTCTCCAGACCTTGCTTTATGCAATCCTAACCTTCTTCAGATATTAAAATGCCTGAGGCCTTTCCCAGTCGTCACTTTATTCCTCGGAGAAGTTTCCATGTCCTTAAACAGTATGTTCAGGTATGAACTTCGCCAAGCCATATCTTTGAGAGAGCCTGTATTTTTTTTTTTTTTTCTTTTACGGGAAATCGATATTATAGGATCCCAATATTCTTTTGTATTTCGGGAGAGTTTCTTGTTCGGATCAATCACCTCTACTCTTTCTCGGCGTGCTTCCCCTACTCCGCCCCCTTCCTACCCAACCGCCTCTCTCTCTCACTCTCTCTTTTGCAAGTTATGGCCGCATCCCTTTTAGATTATTATAGTCCTCTCTCACTCTCTCTCTCAGCTTCGTGTCTCATGACAAAATCATCTGTCCGTATTCATCTCTAACCTTCTTCCACTTCAAGACTAAAGCATTTGTATTAAATTTAGCCACAAATAAAACCACTCATCTCTCTCTTTATAAGTGTTCCCATCACCTGATAAAATCGTCGGTGCGTATTCATCTCTACCCTTCCACTTCAAGGCTAAAGCATCTATATTCAGCTCAGCTACATAAGAAGCCACCTCTCTCTCTCTCTCGGAAACATTCTAACGTAGCAGTAGAGAAAGATACCATCCAAATGGAATGCTCCTCTAAATTCATGAAAATTCTACGTCGAAGAAACACTGCAATTATGGGTAAGTGATACCTGACGAGAGAGAGAGAGAGAGAGAGAGAGAGAGAGAGAGAGAGAGAGAGAGAGAGAGTAGCAAAACTGACTGGTAAAGGTTTAGAGAGAGTCGCCAACTTTCTTTGATGGCTAACACTGAAGGAAAGGATTGGTCGATGGCTTTCAAACTGCTCCGATCAGTCAATCATCCAACTACTTCGATGTTTAGTGAGTGTGACCCTATTACATGGATGGCTATTATTAGTTGTTATTATAGTTTTCAGCAAGAGTTTTTAAGCCCGTCTCTTTACGGAAAAAGGTGAGGGAAATAAACAAAAGATATGTTTTTATATATGTATATATATAAATGTTTTGGAATTAACACGAAAGTGCTCGGTACTTATTTCTTTTATTTTTCATGTAGCCCTAGCTGAATATATATTCACACGCTATTAAGTGACACACACACACACACACACACACACACACACACACACACACACATATATATATATATATATATATATATATATATATATATATATATATATAAGTGAATGGGGATATAATCCACAATGATGTAAAATCCTTCTATATTTTAAACTACAGAAGGATTTTACATCATTGTGGATTGTATCCCCATTTACTTAGAGGTACGACATAGTACCTAGCTTCTGCATATGTAAGTGTGTGTGTACGTCCGTGTGTGGTGTGTATGTGTGCGTGAGTGAGAGTGTGCACGAGCATAAAATTTGGGTTCCATTTTCCCATCAGACCTCATCTTTTTCCTTGTTTATTTTTTCGGCGAAATGTCTTTTTGTATTGGATTCCCAACAGCTGTCACCTTCTCCATCAATCGCGGAGATGTGTCTGGAAGATTAGACTCTCTCGCCTCCCATTGTATTTTCGGGAGGAGGAGGACGAGGAGTGGGAGGAGGGCCCAAAGCCAATTCGGCAATCACGTTAAATTGAATTAACAATCGAAGATTCGACGCCTCGCGTCGTTATTGCTTTTTTCCCCGTCCCCTCTCCTTTTTATTTCTGTTTGTTTTCGCCTTTATGGCTCCTGTTTATGCATTAGGTTTTGTGGTTTTCATGTTTCTTTTTGTCCATATCAGTTATTCTACGTTGAACCATTTACATCCCAACCTTTTGTTCTAAATACTTTTTCTACATGGGGAATTTCTTTGGGGTTTAATTTTTTTCTGATTTCAATTTCGTTTTTGTAAATGACATTGCATTGTGTAATACCTGGATGATTGTTGTTCACGATATGTGTTTCGTAGTTTTACTATTGAATTCTAACACCTCTGGGGCTTTTACGTAACATCTTGAAGCTCGGGGCAAGGTAGCTTCATTCTCCTAACTTATGCAGGATGCCCCCGTGATGGACGACTTCTGGAGTTCGTTGCCCATAGAGAAAAATACACTATATACATTTTTTTTACATAAAAGGTACCAATGATCTGCCGGATGACTCTTTCTTTCACTTTACAGTATATGGTTACATGCTTGTTCTAGTCACTGTTGTTGTTCAACAGCGGTGTTCATCATACCATAGATCCCAGTTATAGGCCAGCCCGATCCAACTCATAGAGGGTGTTCCAGTTGTTACAATGACAAAGGGCACAGATGAACACACTGGTGGTGGATTCAAGGCAGCGAGAGGGCCAATGACTAGTACTTTAAAGCAGTGTTCCAGAGTTTGGGGCCTTCATCACAATATTCATTGGCGAGGTAGATGAAGCACTTTTCCACGGGGAGCGTCCTTATGGTGACATAAGACGTCCTCACTCGGGACCTTCACGAACAAGATACCTTTTATCTACTGGAACATCTTGCTGCCCCGGAGGCATCTGAAGTCTGTGTCTTTTGGTATGTTCACTTCTTAATTATGCAATAGATGGCTCTGTTGACGAGTATAGTTTGGAGCGAGAGATTCTGTGTCACTAGACCATGTGGTACCGATGCTCTTAGCATTCTTCCTGAGTTCAAGGAATTCTTCTCAGGAGCCAATCTTCCAGCAGAGGTAGATAAAAGTAGCAGCCAGGGTGCATACCGGACTCTTCACCAAATGAATAGGTAGCCATAAGGTTCTTTTTAATCATGGGTTCACTGGATTCCCTAATCATTAGCATAGACACCAGCCACAGCACAATATTGTTACTTTTAGTAAGCCACCGAGAGACAAGCAATGATCACTTCAGCCTTCGGGACCCACAAGTGTTCTCCTCTTGTCCCAACCCCCATCTGACCAACTAGCCCTTCATGTAGATAGCACGAACATCTGCCCTCATTTAGTCTGACTTAATCAGTGACCTGAAGATACAACACTGTTGGTCAAGAAACGTTGGGTATATAACATGAAATCATGGGTTTTGATTTTATTTTGCATGAATGAACCAATGCTGTATAATTACAGTCTGAAGAGAAACAGAAACTTTGGAACCTTTAATATGAAAACACTACTGGGATATGAACACAAAACAAATGGAAACAGACAACCAAATAAAAAAACAATTAGTAAGACTGATTTAATGTCCATTGAAATCGTGAAACCCCTTCACCTCGTGAAATTTGACGCCGATGATAGTCTTATTTTTTCTATAAAAACTATTAAAGTAAAAAGTCACGTCATTTATACAACTTAAAAAAGAAAAACATTAGTTTTCGCCCCTTTTGTGTTAAAAACTATGTGGGAGAAATGTTTAATTAAACTCTCATACCCACAGGCGACCGTCGATGTCAAGTTTTCTAATTATTCTGCCTATAATTTATGGTCCTGTGACTAGTCAGATTTTAATTTCATTCTGAAGCAGATGTTGCTTTATTATATCAAACGAGCTTGATGGCGCGCGCTACACTGCGCTGGAACCCAGCGCTGCCTGTCATATGATCCCTGCCCTCCCGATCCCTTACTTACCCCGCCTCCACCTGGGGCGGACAAACAAGAAAGATCCACTCGGATTTGATCATTATAGATTCATTGTTACTCCCAACGAACAAAGAACAAGGTTCTGTAAAGCTTATGGTTCTACGATTAATCACATTTTAATGTCATTCTAAAGTAAATAGGTTACTTTGTTCTATAAGATTTATATGCACTCAAGATGAACAAAGAACAATCTTTTTTTATTATTATTGCACGAGAAAGCCTGAATTTTCCGCCAAAGATGATCCTGTCTCTTCACATGGTTAACTTTTTAGTTTTCTGTAAAAGAAAACTATTGTTCATGCTTTGTCTGCCCATACCAAGCTTTTCTGTCCGCCTTCAGATCTTAAAAACTACTAGGGGTAGAGGGCTGCAAATTAGTATGTTGCTCGTCCACCCTCCAATCATCAAACATTCCAAATTGCAGCCCTCTAGCTTCAATGCTTTTTATTTTATCCAAGGTTCAATTTAGCCATGATCGAGTGTCTGGCACTGCTATAGGTGCCAACAACATAGGCCACCACTGGGCCGTGGTTGAGAGTTTCATACAACATTATACGCTGTACAGAAAACTTCGGAGTATTTTCTTACTTTTAAAAAATTTCATTTCACTTGGAAGCCCCAAGCTTCATTGCTCTCGAAAATCGTGCACTAATACTTGCATTTATGGCGTCCCATCCTGCGAATGCTCTCTACGAGCTCTGAAGATTGCTTGAGTATCTTTTACGGATGTCAAGGCAAACCGGAACAACATCATTATTCCTGGCTGAAGCACCCTTGTGAGGCCGATGTCTTCCTGATTTTCGTCGTAATGATTCTTCAGGCTCTACTGTATTGATTTAAAATGTTTTTTTTTATTTATCATTTCAAATCTATTTGATAAAATACGGCGTATGCCCATGTATTTTTCACTTTGTGTGTAACAAAACGTCTGTTGGTACTTAACTCGGCGTTTGTGCTGTCATTGTATAGCCTCTCTCGCCACTGGCCTGTATGTGATCATGTAGAATAAACGTGTCTTGGACCTAATTTCAGGACGGCACTTAGGTAAGGTATTGACGTCATATTCGATGGTACGAATACAATATAGCCGCATCCTTTAAGACAAAATGTTTCATTAGTGAGGCCTGGCAACCTACTATAGCTGGTTCACTTAAGGTAGGTTCTTGGGTGAGCCCTATGCCTACAAGACATTTGATTGGCAGCCGCTGATTGGCTGGTAGCTGCCTACCTCCCGGTACCAGCCAATGAGCGGCCGCCAAACAAACGTCTAGTAAGCATAGGGTTCATCCAAGAATCTATCTTAAGTGAACCAACTATAGTCAGCAGCGAATTAGATTAGCGTTTGGCGCGGATACAGATAATTTTCAATATTTAAAACCATACCACTGAACCACATTTCTATAACTGTGTAACTGGTTCGAAGTAGTTGCCCTCCAAGAGTGAAGATTATAGCAATAAAAGTTTAAGAAATTGGACAGCTCCCTAGGATGCTTCGAGGATTTAGAACGTTGTTCACAGTGTTCCATGCAGAGAATATTTTAGGGAAGAACAAATGAAGACAAGCTAAGATATTTTTTATGAATGACTAGGCTTTCTCGATACTATATTTATGCGTAATCTATTAAAAGTGCTTCCTAATTATTTAGAATTCATTGGTCTCCCTTTAGGATTGTTAGTCTCTCTCTCCCTCTCACATAATATATATAACATTTGAATAGCATCTTTTTTAATATATTCTGTTTTGAGAGTGGTAGTAACACAAATTAATTTTATTTGTTTGTCTGTCTGTCTATCGCCACATAAGCAAAATATTGATTGATTCACGGAGGAACTTTATTTTTTTCCTCTCTACTCCCACCGCGTCTTCGTCGTTAATTTCGTCAACCCCTTGCATTTTCCAATTACACGATATATATATATATATATATATATATATATATATATATATATATATATATATATATATATATATATATATATATATATCAGTAACAGGACCGAAAGTACTTGGCTATCTCGCTTTTTCCTTTTTTTCTTCGTGGCAAAAAAAACCTTTATTTATACATAGCATCACGTTTTATATACTTCGTGATGAAGTTATTCATATATATAATATATATATATATATATATGTGTGTGTGTGTGTGCGTATATATATATATATATATATGTGTGTGTGTGTGTGTGTACTGTCTCTACGTCAATTTCCATTTCTCGAGTTCGCTAGCCAAACACAAAGGACCCGAACGCGAAAAAGTAAAGTTAATTAGATAATGGCTGCTTTTTCTCAGGATAACTGGATCCCAGCAACAGGATTTCAAGGCGCTGCGATTCATTTTCTTTTCCGTTCCTCTTATCCTTCCTCTCTTTATTTTCAGTTCGGTCACACCACCCCCACCCGCCTTCCACAATAATATCTGATCGGGAATAAGTAGCTTAGCCGGTAAAGGTTCACGACCGAGCGAGATGGAAGAAAGAAATTTGAAGCAATGTGATGATGCAATGACTTCTTTGATTGGCGACTTATAGTGATTGCGGGGTATCATTGTAGCATTAGGTACTGATTATGATGATACTAACTTATGACAGTTATAGGTCACGGTAACAACTTAGATTGGTTTTCAAGAAGTAATCTATTGAGTTAGTCATGCTGATGATATAGATTTGTTACCGAGATGATAGTGATTAATGAATACTGTTAGCTTTAGTTTATTATGTTAGTGAAAATAATAGCAGAATGGAATAAGAATGATATTATGAATAAGGAAAAATGGTACTTCTTATTAAGGGGACCGACTACCTTTAAAGAGCTAATAGAAATTCAAAATGCTTCATACTCCGCAGGTTTTCTCCGATTTCCATAATTCAAAAGCCATTTTATTCACAGACACTTTCTTTATATGGCTATCATTTTTGGTACTCCAATCTGAATATTTAATATTTTTTGCGAATATCTTACTAAAAGAGGTGACCCACCTTTGAAAAATATTTTAAAATATCAAATATTCAGATTAGAGTAGAGTACCAAAAATGATAGCCATATAGAGAAATAGTTTGTGCATAAAATACATTTTGAATTATGAAAATTGGATGAAAATTGTGGAGTGTGAAGCATTTTATGTCCGTAAAAAGATAATTTCCGGGAAATCGCGTTTAAAGTTTAGTACGTAACTTTCTATTGGTAAACATGACTCTTCTTCCTGCTCAGAATCCGATATTACACTTTTGCAATTAGTGTTTCTACAAATTAGATCAATTTGAGAGTCAATTCCTGAATGACTGAATCTTACTTCTACCCTGGCCATATACGATGGATAAGTAGGTGATAACTTTTCGAAACGCCTCTGAAACTTAACGCTCAGAGTAGAGGAACTTAAAATCCTTTACAATCTTCTGCTCCCTTGCTGGCACTCGATCTGCCAGAATGTTGACAATAAGTTCCATGCGTTTCAAGCCCCAACACGAATGTCACCAGTACCACTAGATTCAGCCAAAGTCTAAAGAGAGAGCCAACACTGCCAGCATGGAAAACAAATTACAGACTGAGGAAAACAATATACCTTTGCTAAACTTTTTATGTCTATTTCTTTCCACCAGTTCTGGCCTTCTTATGCTAAAGGAATGTATAAATACATATATACGCATATATATAAGAAACTGTACAAAATACGCATCAGTGATAGAAATAGGAAAGGAACTTATCACAAACAATACTGGTAACACAACTCAAGTCTTTTGCGAGGGATTTTCAAAGAAGTTGTGAAAACACGTTCGCTTATTTTTGTGTACTACACTAAAATCGTTCTCTTTCACTATGCCACAGAGGAAGAGGAGAGGCATAAGTGTTGTGGCTGCGTGGAAACACAGAAAGGAAGGGCAAAGTGCCGATGATATGTCGCTATCATCGGCACTTTTACCTTCCTTTCTGTGTTTCCACGCAGCCACAACACTTATGCTTCTCCTCTTCCTGTGTGGCATAGCGGAAGAGAACGAATTTTGGTGTAATACTCAAAAATAAGCGAACGTGTTTTCACGACTTCTTTGAAAATCCCTCGCAAAAGACTTGAGTTGTGTTACCAGTATTGTTTGTGATAAGTTCCTTTCCTATTTGTCATCACTGATGCGTATTTTATGGAGTTTCTTATATACATACATATATACGTATTTATACATTCATTTAGCATAAGAGAGCCAGAACTGGTGGAAAGACATAGACATAAAAAGAGTTTAGCAAAGGTATATTGTTTTCCTCAGTCTGTAATTTGTTTTCCTATGTCTGGTAACAATATTCATTCTCTTTTGTGAAATGCCAGGAGTAACTCGTATAAAATAACCCCGAACCTTTTCCCTTGATATAAACGAAGAATCACATATCCGGCCGTGAACTGTCACTCAAATCTCACTCCGAGCAGACCTCAAAATAAGCGGTGAATGTTTTCTTCTTCAATTCTTAGTGTTATAACGTGAAAATATAGGCTTCAAAGTATCCAAAAACGTCGGTAACCAAAATTCGATTTTTTGACACCTGACAAGGGTAGTTGGTCACCTTAACTATACTCTGTTTTTTTTTACATCTGTCCATCCGCCTGTGGTGTTTTTGTATGGTAACACTGCGTCCCGGGCTTTAGACAGTTACATTCAGCTTACATTCAACGATTATAATAATATCCTATTTCGAATATTAACGGTGTAATTCGCATACAGTAAATTATTAAAACACTTTTCAGTTGCAAATGTACACCCAGATATCCTTTTTATTTACCTAAAACTTACACATAGCGTAACTATCTAAAGCCCGGGACGCAGTGTTACCATACAAAAACACCACAGGCGGATGGACAAATGACAAAAAAACAGAGTATAGTGTTCATGATAGTAATTTCTTTTTGAAAGTTGGTAAAGTATTCTGTACTGACTAGACTTTATGACATTAGAGACTGAACTGCACCAGAGTACTTCTTTGAGTGACACTTCATTACATTTAAAATGAACATTTAAATCTCAATATTGAAAATTATAATAAGAACCTTTATGATAATCGGGTTGTACTGGATACTGAAACTTGAAAAATATGAATGAGAAATGTTATGCAAAAGGGTGTTTTGCTATTCCATTAAGTTTTAAATCAAATCAAGAACATTTAATAACTCATCCGGATAAAAGAGCGGGGATATGAAGTTGGGTTAGCCCCTGCCTTCTAAGAAAACCAGTGGGGCTGAATTCGTAAGTGTCAGTGAGTCCATACTATTATCTGACGATTCTTCAATATAAACGTCAATATTATGCTGTATCACTATTGTTATCAAAACAACTATACCAGATATGTAAATAAATTCTGTCACTTCAATTGCAGAGCTAAGACATGGCATGGAATAAATACTTTTTTCGGCCACCAATTGCTACGTAAAAAAGTATTTTAGAAATATTTATTAGACAAGCAGTAGCGACTAGCAGCGCTGCCAATAGCATGTTCCGCTATCTTCCCAGCCACTTCCGCTACCGACAGACATCACAACAGCAGCAGCCTTTCTGGACTTAACCAAATATGGATCGAACGGACATGAAAGGATTTATTTGTCTGTTGTTGTTTTTTTTGGCATCAGGCTGTAAATTCTTTGTGTTCGTTTGCTTCATTAATGCGCGCCGAGCATTCGTTAGCTGGAGGGAGAGTTGGTGAGGAACTGGGTGTATTGTTCCGCTACTAATTCACTTTGAAGTTAGCTTTTACCGCCGAGTTTTCGGCGTCGTATAAATGTCAAACGGCTGGTGGCTGCGGCCCGCGTCCTATTCAGTCGCACGAATTTTATCAACTAAGGGTGATGAAGGTATTTATGGAGTCTTTTAACACTCCTGTAACCTTGATGAACTAGCTTTGATTTTGTTCCATTTAGTTTTAATTGATGAAGTCTCAACAATGCACGCGCGCAGTATACAAAAATACACGCACGCATATATATCTATATCTATATCTATATATATATATATATATATATATATATATATATATATATATATATATATATATATATATATATATATATATAATATATATATATATATATACACACACACACGGCTGAATAACCTTTTCCTTTTTCTTTTTCTCTGCATGCATATATATATAATATATAATTATATTATAGTTGTATATATATATAATATATATATTATCTATTTAATATATAATAATATAATTATATATTATATATATTATATATATATCGAGAGAGAGAGAGAGAGATAAGAGAGTATTTTTCCTGAGAACAAATTCAATTCTTTATAGAATTATAACCTATAAGTCGCATGCTAACCAGCGGAAAATCTTCAACAACGTTTAAAATCATCGTGGCTTCCGCTAGCCTTTTGTAAATCCTGACCCCCAAGGTACCTCGCCCAGGTCCCGTCGGATTGTAGGGGGGGTAAAATCTTTCAGACATTTTCGTATGATTAGAAATATAGAGATTATTTTTTCCCCAAAATCGCTTTCCATAGCGTATACAATTACGGTTCGTCCAGCGAGAATTTCTCGTGTGCAAAGCACTCTCGTCTAAATTGTAGACATATGATTTGCTAAGGGTACTGAATATCCTTAGGATTTCAATAATATTTGCCTTAATAGTGCCATTACGTGTATTCTTTTAATTTTACTCTCTGGCTTGTGTCACGCGAACAAGTTTTCTGACAAACCTTAGCATCTTTGTCACCAGGTATGTCACCATTAACCGTGACAGATAATGTAATTCAAGTCGAACGTATCAGTACCCTTAACATCCGTCTTAGCGAAAACGCAAGTCGTCAATTTTGCCATAAATATTGAATCTTGGTCCAAAGTTTGACGGCACGTCGCTAAAATGTGCTACATACGAAGCTTCCGGAAAAGCACTTAAGACCAAACTTACTCAATACTTTGCAAGTTTATGCGACCTTTGCGGAAAAAGATGCAAGAAAACGCTACACAATGTGACCTCGAGATACTGCGTGTTCATCAAGGCACCCTGCCTTATAAAACGAGACTTCATAAACATGCACGGCCCCTGTACTACCACCAAATTAGCTACTCCGTTGAGACTCTGGGCTCAAGACGCTGCGATATGAGAAGAAAGGCAGGCGTGTGATGCCGTCTTCAATATTAATTAGGTAACCTACCTATATTAAATTATCAATTTTTATTTTCTAATAAGTGGGACCTCTTCTATCTGTATTTCACTTTACTTCCTCTTAATTCCTCCTAATGAACACCTTAATATTCTTTGGAAGCTTGAATTTCAAACTAATGGCCCCTGTGGTGGGCTTGTTCCAAATGATATGGTTGCCATCTTCTGAATAATAATAATAATAATAATAATAATAATAATAATAATCAATATAATAATAATAATAATAATATAATAATAATAATAAAAAAATAATAATAATAATAAAAGCCAATAGCCCCTGTGGGCTTGTTCCCATATGAATAGGTTTCATCTTCTGAATAATAATAATAATAATAATAATAATAATAATAATAATAATAATAATCAATAATGATAATAATAATAATAATCATAATAATTAATAATAATAATAATAATAATAATAATAATCAATAATAATAAAGCCATGGCCCCTGTAGGATTGTCCCATATGAATAGGTTCATCTTCTGAATAATAATAATAATAATAATAATAATAATAATAATAATAATAATAATAATAATAATAACTAATAATAATAATAATAATAATAACAAAGCCAATGGCCCCTGTGGGCTTGTTCCATATGAATAGGTTTCATCTTCTGAATAATAATAATAATAATAATTAATAATAATAATAATAAAATAATAATAATAATAATAATAATAATAATATAAAGCCAATGGCCCCTGTAGGATTGTCCCATAGGAATAGGTTTCATCTTCTGAATAATAATAATAATAATAATAATAATAATAATAATAATTAGAATAATAATAATAATAATAATAATAATAATAATAAAAATAATAATAATAATAAGCCAATGGCCCCTGTGGGCTTGTTCCATATGAATAGGTTTCATCTCTGAATAATAATAATAATACTAATAATAATAATAATAATAATAATAATAATAATAATAATAATAATAATAATAAAGCCAATGGCCCCTGTAGGATTGTCCCATATGAATAGGTTTCATCTTCTGAATAATAATAATAATAATAATAATAATAATAATAATAATAATAATAATAATAAAGCCAATGGCCCCTGTAGGATTGTCCCATATGAATAGGTTTCATCTTCAGAATAATAATAATAATAATAATAATAATAAT
Organism: Macrobrachium nipponense; assembly: GCF_015104395.2. Classification (NCBI taxonomy): domain Eukaryota; kingdom Metazoa; phylum Arthropoda; class Malacostraca; order Decapoda; family Palaemonidae; genus Macrobrachium; species Macrobrachium nipponense. The sequence goes on along the minus strand of NC_087215.1, from coordinate 63,110,477 downwards.
AATAAGAGGAATAACACCCCCCAAACAGAGCAGAGGCTGGCAGACCAAGTAAGGAACATAAAGAAAAGAACTGGCTCTCCCCAACAGAAAGAGAAGAACTGGAAAGGGAAATGTCACACGACAACGAATTACACGAAGACGAACTGAGAGACGATGCCACAGAAGACGACAGGGAGGATGAGGTATCAAACAACGACACACGAAGAAACACCGACGAAGTAACAGAGAGGACGGAATGGGTAGAAAAGATTAGACAATGGATGGAGCCAGATACAGAGAGAACAAAGATCCCCTCCATGAAAGCCTACAACACCAAGAAATTAAGGGAGAAAACAAGTGAGGTCAATGAAATAATGGGCATAATACACACCACCAGTATCACAGAAACAAATAACTTGACATATGCAGGAGCATATGGTAAGAGCATCAAGGAAATAGATACCCTAATCCAGACTGTAAGGATGGAGTTTGGAATAGAAAAATGCGCCTTAGTCAACATACAAAAAGGCAAAGTAACGAGAACTGAAGGGATAAAGCTACCAGATGGGAGCAACATCAAATCACATAGATGAGACAGGATATAAATACCTGGGAATAATGGAAGGAGGGGATATAAAACACAAGAGATGAAGGACACGATCAGGAAAGAATATATGCAGAGACTCAAGGCGATACTCAAGTCAAAACTTAACGCCGGAAATATGATAAAAGCCATAAACACATGGGCAGTGCCAGTAATCAGATACAGCGCAGGAAACATATGACAATACACAAAGCACTACGCCCAAGAGCAAATACGGACAGACTATACATAACACGAAAGGAAGGAGGGAGAGGACTACTAAGTATAGAGGACTGCGTCAACATCGAAAACAGAGCACTGGGGCAATATCTGAAAACCAGTGAAGACGAGTGGCTAAAGAGTGCATGGGAAGAAGGACTAATAAAAGTAGACGAAGACCCAGAAATATACAGAGACAGGAGAAAGACAGACAGAACAGAGGACTGGCACAACAAACCAATGCACGGACAATACATGAGACAGACTAAAGAACTAGCCAGCGATGAAAATTGGCAATGGCTACAGAGGGGAGAGCTAAAGAAGGAAACTGAAGGAATGATAACAGCGGCACAAGATCAGGCCCTAAGAACCAGATATGTTCAAAGAACGATAGACGGAATAACATCTCTCCCATATGTAGGAAGTGCAATACGAAAAATGAAACCATAAACCACATAGCAAGCGAATGCCGGCACTTGCACAGAACCAGTGCAAGAAACATCAGCTACCTTGCAGTAATAAGTGGTACGAGCACCAACATGAAGGAGTGATAGAAAACGATCAGGCAAAGATCCTCTGGGGACTATGGTATCAGAACGGATAGGGTGATACGTGCAAACAGACCAGACGTGACGTTGATTGACAAAGTCAAGAAGAAAGTATCACTCATTGATGTCGCAATACCATGGGACACCAGATGTTTTGAAGAGAAAGTGAAGGGAAAAAAAAAAATGGGGGATAAGTATCAAGATCTGAAAATAGAAATAAGAAGGATATGGGATATGCCAGTGGAAATCGTACCCATAATCATAGGAGCACTAGGCACGATCCCAAGATCCCTGAAAAGGAATCTAGAAAAACTAGAGGCTGAAGTAGCTCCAGGACTCATGCAGAAGAGTGTGATCCTAGAAACAGCACACATAGTAAGAAAAGTGATGGACTCCTAAGGCGGCAGGATGCAACCGGAAACCCACCCCACACAATAAATACCACCCAGTCAAATTGGAGGACTGTGATAGAGCAAAAAAAAAATATAAATATAATAATAATAATAATAATCATAATAATAATAAAAATAAAGCCAATGGCCCCTGTGGGCTTGTTCCATACGAATAGGTTTCATCTTCTGAATAATAATGACAATCATAATACGTTTTTTGTCTCTCCATACGTCGGGTAACCTCTGACCCGCTGGATTAGTCACGTTCTGTAACAAAGTACAAATGAAGTAGCGACCTTTTGCTCAGTGCCAAAAAACGACAGGTAAATCAAAATTCATTTTACGAGAACTCTTGGCCTTTCAAAGTCTCCGGTTTATGAGGCCATCAAGGGAAATAAAGTGATTTTAATGTTTCACGGATTTATGATGGTCTAATGCCCCTTCTGCTCTTATTATGACCATCGTGCTCTCTCTCTCTCTCTCTCTCTCTCTCTCTCTCTCTCTCTCTCTCTCTCTCTCTCTTTTTTGCGGGGTGGGGGTGGTGATTATTTTTCACAGGATCTAATTCTGCTTTCTTTTGTTGATGTTCCTAATTATTTTATGCGAGTGTGGGACCGAATTTGGATTTCACTGGAGGCTAATTCTGTTTTATTTAGCAGCGGATCATTCTGCTGCCTCGTGAAGAGAAATCCTTCATTTTGTGTGGGCTTATTCTACTTGTTTGGCGCACGCGCGCGAGCGTGGGTGGGTGGGGGGGTTGTGTATTGGTAGGTGGGTGGGTAGGTATGTGGGTGTAATGGACAGTGGGTAGGTATGTGGGGTGGATGGGTTGTATTGGCGTGTGTGTGGGTTGAAGGGTGGGGGTCTGATGGGTGTGAGAGGGCTGGGGAATGGGTTTGCGGGCTGGTTGATGGGTTTGTGGGTGTAGGAGTATGTGGGTCGGTATATGGGTGGTGGGTGGGGGTTTAAGGGGTGGGTGGGTGGATGGGATTTTATTATGTTTTCTGTGGGACCATTTAATTTCTTATGAAAGTTAAATGTATTGAATTTTAATTTTCTTATGAAATTTTAGTTTTTTACAGTAACGTTTTTAGTAATTTATTCATTATTCAACAGATCCCTGAAGATGTAATAAAGTAATTATTACGAAACGTCGGAAAATAAAGCAATATGTTGGAATTAATTGGTTTCCCTGGTCCACCCTTGCACTGATGTGTCTTGCTGGCTGTCGCCTGGCCCTGTGTGTGTGTATTATATATATATATATATATATATATATATATATATATATATATATATATATATATATATATATATACTTACATATGAAGCATCGGAAAAAACCACCAAACACGTTCGGTAAGAGAGATAGAGAGAGGAGAAGGAGAAGAGAGGAGAGAGAGAGGGGACTCTACTGCGAACATTTACATCCCAAATCTAATATTCCCTTTCCCCTGTTGTTGATCGTAACCACAGCGCTCCGGGCAATTAAACTGGCATTCCCCCACCCCCTATCCCCCACCTCTTCCCTACCTTCCCCACAAGCGCGTTTCTTGCCGTCGCTGTTTTAATTTGAGAAGAATGGACAGCGCCAGTGGTATTTCAGACGCTCCTTGGATGACGTCACACGCGGCATAGTCCATCGTAATTTGCTCTCCTGGAAGCTGGAAATTAATTAATTTTTTTTTTATTTTGTCAAATTTTCTTAGGGTTATCCGCTCATAGTGGCATAGCTGTGTAGATGTTATAGTACTCCATTTAGAATGCTTTTGGAAAACGAAACAAGTCGTGATCCGAACTCCAGCTTACTCAGGATGCGTTCAAGATTTTCCTCTCCCACATAAGTATAAACATTATATTCTTACTTTTATCGTCAATTTAAACGCCCTAAAAACTACGATCAAATAGAGCATTCTTTCAGCAACGAAAATTGAAATAAATACGCTATGTCTTATTAGAAATAATTGTTCTGTACTGTTTAACATGCACATTATTTACTTTCTTATATTTTCATCCTGATAAATAAATCATAAATAATCCTAGGCTAAAATTCCTGCATCTTTAATTCAACGCAAAACACTTTTTCAGACCATTTTTAGGCTCTTAACCTTTTCTACACCCCCAACAAGAATAAAAGCAACAACAACAACAACAACAACAACAACAACAACAACAAACTAACTTGTAGGCTTACTCCCCGAGTAAGTGAATATTAAGGTGTGTGAAAAATATCACTGAAAACAAAGACAAATATTTTGAATATCATTATGAAGATGCATTTTAATCATGACTTGTACACTGCCTAATTTTGCAAAGCACTTGGCACTGAATGTTGAATATTAGTCTGTTCGTAGTTTTCTGATTTTAACATTTCCTTGCTTTATCTTTCATGGGGTTTGTTTGTTAAACCTAGTTGAATTCATATCGAGAGTTTATCTGCGTTTACACAGCCTTATATAGCAGGCAATTTTATTTGCTTTTGGGTGACTCGTGTTCTTTTGCCTTATTTATTAAATCTTTTAAATTCATTTACACGCTCACTTATTCATTCATTTATTTATGTACTAATATACTTATTCACCTAATTTTTTCATATCTTTACTTATTTTTTTCATTTATATATTTATCTATGTATTTATTTACTCCTGTATTGATTGACCGGTTGATTGATTGATTGATTGATTGATTGACTTACTTGTTTTCGTGTATTTTACTCATTATAATAAGTCTTTTTAAAACAATTCACTTTTGATTTTAATTTCAATTTTACAAAACAAAACCCATCTTTATCGTAATCTTAGTGTGCGTACTGGTATAAACATAAATGTTTCTATATATACGTATTATATATATATATATATATATATATAATATAATATATATATATGCGTACTATATATGGAAACATTTATGTTTATACCCGTACGCACAGTAAGATTACGATAAAGATGGGTTTTGTTTTGTAAAATTGAAATTAAAAGCAAAAGCAAATATTTTTTAAAAGACTTATTATAATGAGTATAATACACGAAAACAAGTAAGTCAATCAATCAATCAATCAATAAACCGGTCAATCAATACAGGAATAAACAAATACATAGATAGATATATAAATGAAAAAATAAGTAAATATATGAATAAATTAGATGAATAAGCAAATTAGTACATAAATAAATGAATGAATAATTGAGCATGTAAAAGATTTAAAAAAAATAAATCAATACGGCAAAAGAACACGAGTCACCCAAAAGTAAATAAAATTGCCTGCTATATAAGGCTGTGTAAACGCAGATAAACTCTCGATATGAATTCTTCTGCGTTTAACAAACAAGCCCCAAGAAAGATAAACCAAGGAAATATTAAAATCAGAAAACTGCGAACACACTAATATTCAACATTCAGTGCCAAAAGCTCGTCACTTCGGGCACTCTGTCTCCAAGGGAAGTTAAATGATGACTCCCTACATTCTAAGAAATGTCACAGCACATCACCTCATAACGGTGTCTAAAACATATTGTCTTAATACATTCCTCTTTTACATAACATATATATATATATATATATATATATATATATATATATATATATATACATTCCTCTTTTGCATAACATATATATATATATATATATATATATATATATATATATATTATATATATATATTTATATATATATATATAAATATATATATATATATATATATATATATATATATATATATATATATATATATATATATATATATATACATATATGTTATATAAAAGAGGAATGTATTAAGACAATATGTTTTAGACACCGTTATGAGGTGATGTGCTGTGACATTTCTTAGAATGTAGGGAGTCATCATTTAACTTCCCTTGGAGACAGAGTGCCTGAAGTGACGAGCTCTGGAAATACTGATGTATCTTTTTGAGTGGCGTGATGTCCTGTCGCTATGGGCGCTTGATACAGAGGTGCCTTATGAAACTGGTTCTAGGCAGTTTCCTGGGGTGGACAATGTGTATGAGTTTGTGTGTGTGTGTGAGCTTTTCCCTACATATGAGAGTGTAAGGTAGCCAAGATGGGGAGATCTGTACAAGAGAGGCGATAAGCCAAGATGGCTTCTTCGAACAGTACTTTTATTATAAAGTGTGTGAATACTGTGTTGAATGGGTAAGCATACTTATTTTTAGCCAAAAGTGTGGCTGGTCTGTACTTTGAATATTTATTTCAGAGATGTTCTATTTCATATGATCTTTTGATTTTGATTTATAATCTTGTGCTCATCGAGGTGTTCTGTCTTCTAACAGGCGGTTCTGAGACAAGGGGAACTGACTTAATTAATATGGAGACTGTATTATGACTTGCCCAGTTTTGATGACTAAAATGATGTGGGCTATTGTAGGAGAGATATGGAGTGGGTTGTCTGAGTTTAACATTTCATTTAATCTTTTTGTTAAGAACCTGAGTTATTTAGTTTACGCTTTGCTCTTAAATAAATGCTATTTTAGTAAGTTCACGTGTCTGATTTAATTGCCCTAGGTAATGGGGGGGGGGTGTGTTGTTGTGTAGAGAGAGAGATGTGGAGAGAGAGAGAGAGATGGATAGAGAGAGAGAGAGAGAGAGAGAGAGAGAGAGGGAGAGAGAGAGAGAGGGTGTTGCCAGTGTCTTAGACAGCACGGATCCATTGCTACCTTTTAAAATAGAAGTACCGAGATTAGATTCTAATCTTGGTTAAAGTTTGGTGGCTAGTGGTGTTTGAACTGTATTACGCCTTTTGTGAGATTAATAGCAGTTTAAAGAGGCTGTTTTGAGAGATTGGTTGTGGAAATGGGCTTAGATTTCAGTTAATAGGTGACAGGTGATAAGAATTTTTCAGCCGTTATTCTGGTACTGGGAGGGAAAAATTCAATTAGCGTCAGCATGTTTGTCTGTTGCGAGACGCTGCAAGCAATTAGTTACTTAGTGGACCTTGTGAGTGCGTGTTTGCCAAAGTGTTTTCTTGTTCGAGTGCCGGGTCGTTCTTACACACGCGAGTATGTGTGTATTAGTGTGTTTTTGCATGTGCTAGTCGGCAATCTGGTGTTCTCTCATTGACGACGTGAGTGTTACATTTTTTATGTCCTACTGTTTTTTTTCTCTCTTTCTAACTTTGTGTATGAATCATTTTTGGAGTTTAAGAGGCAGTTCAGATTACCATTTTTTTCCCATAGGAGCAGAACTTGATGAGTTTTTTTCTTGGCACATGTTTAGAGAAGCATACGTATGCATATGAATGTTTTCATACATGCAACCCAGTTCTTGGGGTGCTTGGATTGCATTTTTTGGGCCCTTGGAGACAGCGCTTGCTCATGCATACGCACTCAGAGTATTTTTGCTGAGCAAGCAGGCTGAGCATCCACAGGGTAGGGCCAACGGGAGGGTGAAGTCTTTTTTTTCTTTGTGCCAGGGTAATGGGGGTGAGTTTGGCCTTGAAAAGAAAGTTCATTGCCATGCTCTTGAGTCAGCTGCTAGCCATTGAGAGATAATGTGACATGCCCGTAGGGGTTCTTTTAGAACAATTTTTGTTCTTTCTTTTGAGTAAAGAGAAAATGAATATGAATGTGGTGCAAGTTTTCCTTACGCTTTGGAGAATGCCTTTACGCAAGGATAAAGGACATGATTATAACTGGGGATACAGAGATTATTTTTAGAATGGGGGTGTGTTTGGGATATGGAGACTATTTTAAAATGGTGATGCTATAGGGGTTGTGTTTGGTGATGCCATTGGTGATGTTAGATGGATGATTGGTGATGTGCCTGGTGATGCTAATTGGTGATGATACTGGAGTTATGGGGGAATGGCAATATTAAAGCTCATACTGGTGATAAGGGAGATATTTTACGGAGATAATTTACGGGGAACATTTACGTAAAATTATTACTGGAGATATTTACGGGGATTCTATTGAGGTTCACAGTGGTAATAATTTTGGTGAATGTGCCAATGATTTATGATTGGTGAATTTGGTGATACTGGTGATACTGATATTGGTGTTATTTTTTATACTAACAATTGGGGTTGGTGTACTAATACTAAGGGTGGTGATGTTTGTGAATATGGGAGGTACTAACCACAAATTTAATGATGTTTTATAGGAGGATATTGTGTTGATGCCCTGTTCAAGACTATGGTAATAGTCATATTGAGGAAACAACCGGTCTTCTTCTGCCCGGTGTGTTGTTTCTTTGGTTGTCTGTGATAGCCTAGAGTTTTCCTTTTTTTTTTTATGGGTTCAGCAGATAATTGCTTGAAGTCTACGTGAGTCACAGATGTCACAGGTGTCACGGGAACAGTCAACAGTCTCATTGACTTTTCTTTTCCCCTTTTGGACGTTAGCCATTGCTGATGTTAGTTTTTATCATGGGCGAATTTGCATTTATTTTCCTCTCAGAATAGTTTGTGTAGATTTTTTTAATATCTCAGTTCGTGACTTGGAATCATTGTTCGGGAATGTGTTTATAATTTCAGCCGTTTGATGCTGCAAGAGATTTAGGGGAGAATTTTGCATTTTTGAATGTGTACATAATGGCACTACATTTTTTTTCTGGATATTTATGTTCCGGAAATTGTTGGCCTCTTGCACAATTGTGTTTGTGGCAACTTTTTCAGAGATAGGAAACTTGATTAAGTTTCTGGTGGCCAGTGCCATAGTAAATATGGGGAAGCCTTTGCTTAGACACTTTGAATTTGTAGTTTTGTTGTAATGAGTTATGGCACACTGATGATTTTTTTTTTTTTTTAGAATTTCCTGTGCAATTCTATTTGCCAAGTTTTTGCCCTTTTCAGAGAGTTTATAGTTTTGACTTCAACATCGAGCTCCTTAAAGAGTCTTTTCGAGGTTATTTTACTGGAGAATTGGAGATATAATATTTTGGCCATTTGATATTTTATTTTGTTGGAGATAGTCCATAGTTTAGGCCTATGGTGGGGAGAGCTATGTTTAGTTCAATTATTTTTGCAGTTATTTTGCTGCAAATAGATACCCTTGTGAGAGGAGATATGTGGCAATATTTTCAAGTGTGTCAGCTAGATGGTTTGTGTGCATTTTTTGGGGACAGAGTTTCTTTTTTGATTACCCTGCTTGGAGTGCAATGATGTTTTTTTTTTTTTTTTGGATACTTGGTTTTTATTCCACAGATGGTTATTAGTGAAATAGAAGGGAATATGGTGATGTGTAGAATGCTAGTGAAATGGAGGGGAATATTTTTATCGCCGGAGTGGTATTATTATTAATATGGTGATATTTGGGTGGCATTAATCTTTGGTGGTGACTTTCTTTTTTTTGTGGTTATGATTTTTTGAAGCTGAATTTCTGGGGTTTTACGAGCCATAGAGGGGGTATTGTGGTTCCTTTGGTGTTGTGACTAATGGGGACGAGTGACACTACTGCATTGTGGCTTTATGGAGGTGTTGTATTTTTTATATTCCCCAGTGGGTATTTTGGCTGCATATAATTGCTGAATTGTGGTTTACTGTGGTTTATATCCCAAATAGGTAATAATTTGTTTTATATAATTGAGTAATATCATGGGGGAGTTATGTCTTTGAAGACAATTTTTTTTGGGCACCTTGGTGATATTCTGGAGATAATTTTGTGAAATGTGCTTATATAATGTCAATATAGAATTTTTGGGGCTTTTTGGAGAATAATGGTGTTAGTATAAAATATTTGGAGAAAAATGGTTTTCTGAGGTTGCAAGTCTGACTAGACAAATCTATAGTGCAGTTCGCAGCACCTGAGGTGTTCACAGGTGGATTTTTGCTGATAACGCTGTGATGAGTCCGGTCGCTGATTTTTTCCTTTGGAGTTGATTACTCGGAGATTTGCACTATTTACGGAGATGTGCTGTGTAAGAGGGTTGTTTCCGGTCGCTTCCGATCGATGAAATTGCTGCGGTAGCAAATTCCGTAACAATACATACTGCATTTATGAGGGAAAACGTTGGATTATATATATTATATATATTATGTGTGTTCTGTAATGGGGAAGTTCACTTATTATTGTTGTTATTATTTTTTTTTCTTTTTTTTTCTTTTCCTACGAGATTTGTCGTAATTGGGGTTAAGCTTACATAGCATTTCTATTTTAGACAGGAGATATAATTTGTCGGGGTATGTGAGTTAGATGGAATGGTGTTTGGTATTATATTTCATGGAGTTTAGTTATATAGACAGTAAAGGCTTTTGCTGTTAGACAGTAAAAGGGTTTTTACTGATTTTGTGGGTTACTGAAATATCAGAGCTTGAGAGAACATTATTAGTGATAATCTGGAGCTGGGTTTGTTATGCTTTTTTTTTCTTGGGCTCATTATCTTTTTTTATTCTTGTGAGAATTGGTGAGATTAAAATGTGATGACAGTAGTCCTTAGAGGTTTTGGGGTGGTGTGTGCTAATGTATGTATGATGTTGGTGAGCTTTTTTTTTCATATTATTGGAGAGTTGAATTGGAGAATATAATATTTTCTTTACAGGGTTATGATGGTGATTTATGTTTTAGCGATCTTATGAAGTTACTTCACCAGTTGTAGTTAGTAATTAGTTTAGTGGTTATATGAATGGGGTTGGTTGGGAAACGTTCAGTTAGTGTTTCTTAGAATTTTTGAGGTCATTATTTGACAGATGTATGTCTAGGGTTAATTCTTCTTTAATTGACCGATGACATGACTGACATACTGAAACACCATAAACATCGTTCCCCTACGCCTTCAGCAAGACGTCCTTCAACTACCACATAGAGGTTTGCCAACATGCGAGAGAATCTACGAGTCTACGGGATTTTACGGCGCTTTTGGACTACAGAAGTCGTCAGTTGTCTTCCACGGGGAGAGGTTTTGCCTTTCTACTGCGTGTTTCACGAGTCTGTGCAGCTGCAGACCAATCACATACACGGGAGAATCGAAAATTCAAGATGAGAAAATATCTCTACAGTCAACTGTTATTATAGCCCAGATATAGGCTGTTCAAGATAATGTGTGATAGACATTGTACTGCCAAAGACATGCAGTTAATTTTTTTATTATGGTGTTTTTTGAGCCGGCCAATGTGTGTTTTTTATATGTATAAGCTGTTATGTGTGAGCTATGGCTAGGCAGGTGCTAGCATTCTGGGTGGCCGAGCATCTGTTATATAAAAGAGGAATGTATTAAGACAATATGTTTTAGACACCGTTGTGAGGTGATGTGCTGTGACATTTCTTAGAATGTAGGGAGTCATCATTTAACTTTCCTTGGAGACTGAGTGCCCGAAGTGACGAGCTTTGGAAATGCTGATGTATATTTTTGAGTGGCGTGATGTCCTGTCGCTATGGGCACTTGATACAGAGGTGCCTTATGAAACTGGTTCTAGGCAGTTTCCTGGGTGTGGACAATGTGTGTGAGTTCGTGCGTGTGTGCGAGCTTTTCCCTACATATGAGAGTGTAAGGTAGCCAAGATGGGGAGATCTGTACAAGAGAGGCGAGAAGTCAAGATGGCTTCTTCGAACAGTACTTTTATTATAAAGTGTGTGAATATTGTGTTGAATGGGTAAGCATACTTATTTTTAGGCAAAAATGTGGCTGGTCTGTACTTTGAATATTTATTTCAGAGATGTTCTATTTCATACGATCTTTTGATTTTGATTTATAATCTTGTGCTTATCGAGGTGTTCTCATGTCTTCTAACAGGCGGTTCTGAGACAAGGGGAACTGACTTAATTAATATGGAGACTGTATTATGACTTGCCCAGTTTTAATGACTAAAATGATGTGGGTTATTGTAGGAGAGATATGGAGTGGGTTGTCTGAGTTTAACATTTCATTTAATCTTTTTTTTTTAAGAACCTGAGTTATTTAGTTTACCTTTGCTCTTAAATAAATGCTATTTTTGTAAGTTCACGCGTCTGATTTAATTGCCTTAGGTAATGGGGGGGATGTGTTGTGGAGAGAGAGAGATGTGGAGAGAGAGAGAGAGATGGATGGAGAGAGAGAGAGAGAGAGAGAGAGAGAGAGAGAGAGAGAGAGAGAAAGAGGGTGTTGCCAGTGTCTTAGACGCACAGATCCATTGCTACCTTTTAAAATAGAAGTACCGAGATTAGATTCTAATCTTGGTTAAATCTATATATATATATGTGTACATATATATATATAATATATATATATATATATATATATATATATATATATATATATCGAGACTAAAAGCGTGGTGAAAAAAATTCCAATTGATAATAAATTTGCAGTCTGTATGTCTGTCTGTCTGTATGTCTATGCGTATGAATTTAAAGGTTTAAGAAGCAACAGTTCACGTTTCAATATATTAGAGATAAGATGATGATTTTGTTTGAATTAGTTCTTCGTCAAATTATATAAGGAATGTCGATTCTATTCACCACGTATCTTCATGCCCAGCTGACACGCGTGACATCTAAACAGATTTCGCGGCCGCCAATGATAGTAACTGATTGATAAAGAAAGGACGATAGATAGCGACGGAAGAGTTACACCATTTGGCAATAATGTTCTTGAGCACCTAGGGTCCGCCACAGCGTATCGCCGAGAGACGTTTCTCCTCAACTTTATTCTCCTCTGCCTCTCCACGCTTTCGTTAACCTTATCTCTCTCTCACTCTCTCTATTCTCCGCGCGCTCGGCGCTATTATCACATTTCCTCGAAGTTGGTACTTGATAGAGCGCTATCGGAGTTTGCTCCGTCTTTTTTTTTTTTAGTTTTTATCTTTCCCCCGGGTACTTTCCTTCACTGTGTTCGATTGCGTTTTTACAAAAAAAAAAAAAAAAAAAAAAAATTAAAAAGCGAAAAAGTCTTGTCTTTGATAAGTGTTGACATGAGGCGACAACGCGTTACGATGGCCGAATTTTTCTTCATGTGTTCACTCAACTTATAAACGAAAAAGTTTTGGTTGCTCTCCTTTATTATTATTATTAATATTATTATTGTTGTTGTTGTTACTGAGGCGTGTTGGCAAGGCGTAAGTAGGCGCGGGCGTCTGGCTGATGATCGGGCGAAGGGGCTACCCTCTTTATAATTCTTTACGATACCATATAGGTAACCTAATCCGAAGTCTCCTTGGATTATTATTATTATTATTATTATTATTATTATTATTATTATTATTATTATTATTGTTGTTGTTGTGTGGTGGTGACTAATTCCCAGATAGATAACTTCCAAATACAGATTATCTTATCGATTCGAGTTTTTTTTTCCTTTTTTTTTTTTTTTTTTACGTCGTAATGAAAAATGTATGTGTACTGAATTAAATAGGTGATGGCAGGACCAGTTTCAAAAAATGGGTAAAAACAAACTCTGACAATACCGAAATTCCTTACAGTGCATTTACATATATATATAATATATATATATATATATATATACTATATATATATACATACATACATATATATATATATATAATACTATATATATATATATATATATATATATATAGATATATATATATATATATATATATATATAGTCATATCACATTACCGTGATTCATATACATACATCGAGCTACAAATCTCCTTGAATATCTAATTTGCTATTGCTCGGAATTATTATATTTTCATGTGTGTGTGTTTAAAGAAAGGTTGTAGAAAAGCATAAGTCAAATATATATATATATATATATATATATATATATATATATATATATATATATATATATATATATATATATATGTTGTGACGAAGTGCCGAGTATCTGGTTACTACACTTACCATTCATTAACTGTTACCTCACAAAAGCCAGACACCTGAACCCTCATCACAGGTACTAAACGACTGAATACTCTAAAGGCAACAGTGATCCCTTAACAACTTACCAGTATTGCAGAAAATCATACTAAGTTCATCAAAACAGGTGTGAGGTAATCTCGTAAGTAATTAAATTAATCAAAGGGCATCACTCCATCAACAACTTTAAAAGTCTAAGTATTTCCCTGATTTCAGAATTCTAAGTACTTCCCTGGTTCTAAGTCACTTCAAGTTAGTTGAAGGAAAACAGATCAATTACCACTCTATGTTTCTACCTAACATCACTATAATCAAATGCAAATATACTGGTTAGAAAGGAAAGCACTTATAAAAATTTTAAATACAAAAATTTATTATTAAACTCAAAATTTATAAGTGAAATTCACAATATCAGGGAAAATTACTGATACTTGAAAACAAAGTAAAATTTAATTAATTCTTGAATCAATTAAGTAGAATTAAATCAAGATTAATTTATCACAAAATTCAAGAAAATTAATTCAATCAAAATTCAAAAGTGTTAGGCAATAATTGAAATTTGGAAATTAATTCAGAAGTGCTAAACAATAATAAAACTTGAAAAGAATTCTAAGTAAATGCAAATTAATTCACAAGTGTTAGATTTCATTAAATGTGCAATGATTAATTAATGAAAATAACTAAGTTAATTAAATTGTGAATGCAAATGAAAATACAGAAAAATGTGGACAATACCAAAATTTTAAAAGTATTAATCACACAGAACATAAAATAAAAAGGCACACTTCAATAAGAAAACGGACAAATGCACAAAACATAAAAATCACTTCAAATGAATAAACACAAAACACAAAAATTTGCAATGTGTAAAAGTATAAATTTTACTCAAACCATTGTAACTATTAGTTATCAGTTCTCTAAACCATAGTAACCAATAGTTATTAGTTATTAGTTAACCACTGTTCCTATCAGTTATTAGTTGCAACTAATAAAAATATAACACACCTTACCTTTTTGGTATACCAACTTCTTTCTTTCTTTGCTGCAGGCTTGTTTCACACTTTCACAAAACCAGACGCTGTTACTCAACAATGTTTGTTCAGATTCCACAGTAAACACTATAGAACACTAAATAAACTCTAAGAAATATCAAATCTGAAATTTACAAGTTACGAGTGACCATTCAATAAGTACGAAATCATTATGTTACTTTAAAATCAAAAGTGCTATGCGATGGAGAGAGAGAGAGAGAGAGAGATGTGAATGGTTTGAGTCTTTAAGCCCGAATGAAAAACTTCTCCCTTACGGAAGCTGGACAGGGGAGATGACACAAAACGTTTTGGGCAATAATTCTTTCCAGAAGCTTCGAAATCTTACGCAACTTTACATACAAAATGTGTAATCTGCACGTGGCACTCGGCAAAGACATGCACATACAAGACCAGTGTGTTCAAAAAAGACATGTACTCGACTCGATCGATCGAAGCAGAAGTCCCTTATCATACATGATGACAGAATCCCAAAACACAATGAAGACTTGAGGTCTCTAATCAAACGTGTTGACAGATTAGGAAAAACAACTCTAGCTTTGAACAGACAAAGATATC
>NC_087215.1:63085392-63090392 GCF_015104395.2 Macrobrachium nipponense | reverse complement strand
TCCATTATTTCTTATCTGGTTTTCGTTTAAGTAAATAGGTTACTGTCTACTTTTGTTATGCCATTCAGTATTTTGAATGTTTCTATTAGTTGTCCTCGCGTTCGTCGTGTTTCTAAGCCATACATGTTCAGGCTCTCGAGTTGTCTTCGGTAACCTATTTGCCTGATGGATGGAATTCACTTTGTGGCTCTTGATTGTACCCCTTCTAATCTATTTATGTTTTTTTTTTAGTGTTGGTGACCAAAACTGTTTCGCATATTTCAAGATGAGGTCTAAGTATTGATGTGTAGAGCTGCAGCACAGTTTCCTTGTTTCTATATTTGAACTGCCTCTTTATGTATCCCACTAGTTTTTGTGCTTTCTTTTCTGCTTTTACGCACTGTTTTGTGGATTTTCTGTCCTTGGTAATAATGACTCCCAGGTCCTCCTCTTGTTCTACGCTATTTATGTCATTCCCAAGCAGCATATAGCTGGCATGAGAGTTGTTTGTTCCAATTTGTAACACTTTGCACTTATCCAAGTTAAAAAGCAGAGAGATGAGAGAGAGAGAGAGAGAGAGAGAGAGAGAGAGAGAGAGAGCGTGGTTATCTTCAGCGCATTTTGACTTCTAACCCTATATTCTAAACTAGCTTACCCCTACTCAGAAACATAAGAAAGATTATTTTTAAGAGACGCGCTTGCTGTCACCCTTAGAGACAGAAAGTACTGCCTCTGTTTTCGTCGAACACGACCTAGCCACATTTTCAAGGCTTCCTTTTCATCACGGTTTCTTTCGAGGGGAAACCAAAAAAGAAAAAAAAATCGACCCTGGGAGAGAAACGACGGACTTTATCTACGGGTCCCCTTTGGAAAAATATCATCCCGCTTATCTTAGAAATACATTAAGGGGGGATGGGGAAGGGGTGGGGGAGATTATTTCATACATGACGGAGCAGAGAAATAAAGAAGAAATGTCTTGGGGCAGGGACAAAGGTGTTTTGTCTTGAAAGAGCGCATTAACTACAGTCAGTTGACTCGCTAAGTTATTATTGGGTTCAAATTGGAGCATGATGGACGACCTGGAGAGGAATTAGTGAGAGAGAGAGAGAGAGAGAGATTTATCCTTTCATATTTTCGGGGTTTTTGGTATATATTTTCTTTACACTTTTTCGTTGAGAAGGAACCATTTTTAATTAACCAAAAGATAGTGGGATGGGCAATCTAGTAACCCTAATGAAGTAGACAAGGAAAAAGACAAGGAAAGCAACAGCAAAAATTAATCAATCTAAAAAATTTCAATGACAAGGAAAATCGTTCTGTAAAAATAAGTACAGAAGTCTCCATAAGCGCATTATAGAAATTCAATTAGAAAAATAACTTAGAAGCAAAACAACTCAAAAGAATAAAAAAAAAACGGATAAAAAAACCAAAGATAGAAATCCAGTAAAAATAAAAGCGTCCAGTATAGAAGCCCAGGCAATTCTTTTCCAGTAAAAGAAAGAGGTCGGTTGACGGGTTTCCCACGACGCATTGGTAAGATATCAAGTAAACAAGAAACACTGGACGTATAGATATCGTGGGTAGAGGTTTTGTTTTATTAACTGTTCGTATTCCGGTGTTCATGAATGTGCGTCGGCCCTATGGACCCTTAATTCGAGTGTGGTCTCTGTTTTTCTGCTTTGTCTATTTGAGAGTTATTACTATATGTTGAATAGTATTAAATAGGCTCTCTCTCTCTCTCTCTCTCTCTCTCTCTCTCTCTCTCTCTTTCTAATTTTAATACACCTATCACTACTAGCCTGTAGCCATAGTATGCCTTATTGGTAAAGGTATATTATTGATAAAGGTAAATTCTGAGAGTAATTTCATTCCTTGAAATACAAAAAAAAAAAAAAACTCGCATTAACCAACAGGCAAAGGAGATAAACACACACACACAGGCGCAAGACTCTATCAATAAAAAAAAAAAAAAAAAAAAAATATGAATCAACTCTTCTATGGGATACCTTGTGGATGGAAGGCCATGCAGAACAAACAAATTGACGCACCGAGTTGGATATACAACCTCAACCAAACTATGTCGGGAAATCAGAAAAAAAAGACGATAAGGGAAGAAATCTATATAATATAATATTTCCATCTTACGTCCCTTATTGACACAGCCGAATCCACACGTCTTGGAATACCGAGACTGGATTTTGAGAAGCACGAATGTTTCTCAATGTCAAGCGGCGGATGACGACGACCACGCCGACGACTTTAAATCTCTCTCAATCGGGAAGTTCTTGTAGGTCGTATTTCAAGGGTTCATTAAGCTCCCGACGAAGTTGTTAGTCGCCGAGAGATGAATGAATGCAATGCAGTCGTCGGTTTTTTTTAAAAAAAGGTTTGAAGTCTGAAGAAATCAAGTTTTTTTTTTTTTACTTTGTTGGATGGAGGGGAGTGACAGGTAGGGTGTCGGGAGGGGGGAGTGACGGGTGGGGGAAGGGTGGGTAGGAGAGTGACAGGTGGAGTGTCGGGAGGGGGGAGTAACACGTATGGGGACCGGTGGGGGATAGTGACAGGTTGCTGGCATGTGGGGGGGAGTGACTGGTGGTTATACGTTTATTTTTGGGAGGGGAGGGCGAGTGACCGGAAGGGAGTGAAGCGGGGGACGGGTTCGGGGAGGGGAGTAAGATGGCGCTAGTCATACCTGTAGTCAAAACTGTAAAAGAAAAAAAAATCTTACTTGCATGTTTAAAGAAATCAAAATTTTTACCCAAACCGATGGAAATCATTCACTCACTTGTTAGATTCTCGGTCTTTCAATATAAAAGAGGTTTAACGGTTAAATGGTTCTCAGTAAGATAAATCCCGAGGAAGACATTGAAATAAATCCCATTTTAGGTTTAATGACGCCCAGAGCCTTTCATCTAAATCCTTTTTGTTTTTAGCTTCGTTTTTGTTTTTGTTTTACTTCTTTTATCGTTGACAATTTGTTAAAGTTAGCTCCTTAGTAATCAAAAGAGATTCTATGCGAAATGCTTACTGCGAAGGGATCGTTTTCCTCTCATAATACTGAAAATGTTTGCATTGTTTTCATGTCATCTTACTGCCATATTCTTAATCATTACAGCACAGGAAATATTCTAATTTGGTGAAAACCCCAATATCTACATATAGGTTAAAAATGGGTCGAAATATTGCTCATTCTGATTTTCGATGGTTTTCCAGACATTATTTGCTGCTCATTAGGTCGTGAGTTCCGTAGTCTTTGATAAACCTAAGGAGAAATATTATCATACAGTGTTAATTTATCAGAAAAAAACTAACCAATCGTTAATAGGTCACCTCATTTGAGGGAGGAATCTATGCCTTAACAGTTCGTATTTAGGAAAAGTAAATTCTACCACCAATCGGGAAACCTTAAGAATTTCTTTAACGAGAAGATAAAACACGATGTAGCAAGAAAGGAGGACCGCTAACGACTCCGAAATTCTATTCACGAATGCTTGGGCTCTCGAGGTGTTAGGTCTTAGTGGAATAATGCCATTCCTGAAAGCTTTCAGAGGCGCCAAAGAAATATGAAAAAATTGACATTGGTGTCACGGATATTTTCCAAAAATGAAATCTATTTTTGAGCCAGAAAAATTTCGGTGCGTTGCCAGGGCTTTTCGTTAAGTTTTGTTAATAGTTTGAATATTTCAGCATCTCTGCAGTTGTTCTAATATTCCTGTCACTTATCCTGTCCTATTCTCATTTCGTTACTAGTGTAATATACTTAGAGAAACTGATAGCATTTAGAAGACTTTCGAAATCGAGATATTCATTTGAAGCAGATATACATCCTAAGTAAATCTCGAGTCTGTCGAAATTCATGAATTTTCGGGTCGACGCATTAAAATAAGAACTCAGGAATATCCTCCGTTGTGGTGTCAGATCCTATAAAGAAGATCGCATTTTATAGCAGCCTTTCACATCATTTGAAACTCGTAAAATTAGTGGTGATCGTAATTATAAGGAGCTGGAGGAGTGTTCGACACAAAAATGGATTGCAAGGACAAATATTACAAACTGGCGTTCCAACTACCGTGGTCATCGACGCGGATGATAAGATGAAAATAGGAGTAGCATTCGAAGAGATCAGTGGAGATAGTATTCGGATTAAAAATGAGAAAGAAGGTCTAGTTGACCAATCGTTTGAAAGGTTTAATAGGTAGAATGTTTGAGCTTAAGTACAACCAGTAGTTAATAATTTAGTAATACCCCAGAGAAAATCAGGAAGATTAGACTCAAGATTTCTGTTTACAAAAAGCTACTCTCGCTTATTATAACCCGTGGGATCTAAAACCTTTCTTCAATAGCACCCTTTTGATTGACTGAGTACATCCAGAATTTTTTAGACTATCGCCTGATAATTTTCTTGGTTGGGTGAATTGGGGATGGGGATGGAAAGTTGAGGAACTGCTGCTAAGAG
Source organism: Macrobrachium nipponense (assembly GCF_015104395.2). Lineage (NCBI taxonomy): Eukaryota > Metazoa > Arthropoda > Malacostraca > Decapoda > Palaemonidae > Macrobrachium > Macrobrachium nipponense. The sequence goes on along the minus strand of NC_087215.1, from coordinate 63,085,957 downwards.
ACTGGGAAAAAAAAGAAAAGACTTAACTCCAAGTCAATCAAATTGTTTTATAATCGTGACGAACTTTCAAAGTCACTGACTCTTTGATAAAGAAGCAGAGTGACAGCAGTCTATTTTTGCACAATGTAAGCACGGCTCTTTGTCAGTGAATAAAATAGTACACCATCATTTAAAAGTGGTGACCTTTATGCATGAATTTTACCTTTGGTCACCGAAACTAATAACCGTTCATAGCCAGACATATTTATTTCTATTTTAGAGCAATAATACCAAACGGATATTATGTTGTAACTGGAAGGTCAAAGGTATTATACGAGCGATGCAATATATTTCTGCTTGGAATATTTAAAAGTCAACAGTCAAAGCATTTTGCCTTCATTTTTTTTAATCTTATACGGAGGAGGACTGAAGACTTGTCCCAACAGCTTTCTTAGGAAGACCCTAATTAAAGGCTGAATTCAAGAGAAGAGGTGATTTAGGATTAACGCCCTTGCATTATAAAAATGAAAAAGAATTGTAGCTGAAACTTGCAACATATCTTAGGCGTGTGATGTGAGCGACAGCC
>NC_087215.1:63075392-63080392 GCF_015104395.2 Macrobrachium nipponense | reverse complement strand
TTCAAGTCGATTAGAAAATGTTCGGCATCCCCTTGGTGACGGTAGGGCAGACTTGTCAAAGCCACCCTCTCCTATAAACCGTTTTCTCCGTTGGGAGACATCCACCCTCCTCCTACAAACCTGTTTGTCCGCCCAGGGGGGGTTAGGTAGGTGATCGGGAGGAACGACGTGATAATATTTTTCACGCCTTCAATCTTAGCTCTCTATATTTGCAACCACAGCCTTCGGCATACAGGGATATTGCAGATGGCCTCAGTTGCAACATTGGCTTGAGTAAAGGCAACAGTTGTTGCCTGATTGAGCTTACCGTTCGTCCTTTGTATTTGCTTGGGATGTGTTGCCTTTGGGTTTCATTCATACGCGAAATTTGATTTCAACTCCACATTTGGGACGTCTGTTACATCTCCCTTATATTAAGACACTGCGGCTATGTTTCCTTTATACATACATGCATATATACTTATGTATATATATGTGTATATATATATATATATATATATATATATATATATATATATATATATATATATACACGTGTGCGTAATTACATATATATGCAAATTTGTGTTTATATATATATGTATATATATATATAATATATATACACATATATATATATATATATATATATATATATATATATATATATATATATATATACACATATATGTGTGTGTGTGTGTGTTGTGTGAGGGAGCGTGTGGGTGTGTGGGTGTGTGTGTATGGGTGTATGCACGTAATAATGAATAAGATGGTAAAAAAGGTAAAAAAAAAATCATTGGCTGATAGGACCAGAAAAATAATAATAATTATATTATATAGTTCATTTTCCAGAAACAGCGTTATTGAGAAAATTGTGTAGCATATTAAGGAGAGTATTTTATTGAAAAAAAACCTGAACACTGAATGAAAGTCACCTTGCAGGTGTCTCATTCCTTAAGTCATCACTTATCTATTGTACAATATTACGCATAAGTGAAGTTTTATATTGCATTACCATCGGTGCGGTTAACCTAAGAATGGTAAGAAAAGTGTGTGATATAGGACAAGGGGAGCCGTTCCAAGGAGTGACATAACAAAGGACTATCACCTCAGATATAACTTTCAAAAGGAGTGACGACCATCAAACCATCCAACCAATATTTAGAAATATGTTAACAATTCGGTGGTTCTAATCTTCTTTAAATAAAATCTTAATAATCTAATATTTCACTCCGACGAAACGTCACTTTTTCGATACAGATCCTCGGGACTTGATATAATTTTTTTTTATAATAACTGTACATATAAAATCGCCTCTTAGATAACGTGTTAAAAGAGCTTACTTTCGCTTGTACTGAACCTGAATATCGCCTCATTCAACGAGAAAAGTTTTATTTATTTTGATAACATAGAAACAACTAAATCTCTCCCAAGTTGGCAACTATGCCAAAGTTTCCCAGAGAAACTTTCGCTGTTAGGATATCTTGGGGGGGGGGGGAGGGGGGGAGCGGCTGTTTTTCAAACATATTTTAGCTGTTTATTTGTGCGTAACGAAAAAAAAAATATTCCCTAGGTCTTTTTTTTCATGGAAAATAAATATTTTCGATAACTTCAAGATTTGAATTCCACAATTATTCCCTTGACTTTGTTTTCTTCTCACTCGTTCCAGTTCTTGAAAATGATTCCAGGCGAGTAAAGAAATTCCTTCCCTTTTCCAGAAATAAAATGTGATTATTTATAGCGAGCCTCTCTTTACTTTCAAATTGTTTTGCGTAAGTTATGTCACGAAATACGCAAAAGATGAAACAGTTCAGATATTGTGGCGAATATTGGAGGGTAAATAAATAAAAAAATAATAGTGTATTCACCCGCAGGCAAACTCATATATGCCGTGGGAATGTATATCACCGTTTTCTTTCGTGTCGATCCTCAACTTGACACCTCTTCCAAGTTATTTCTTCCTTCCGAGGTCGAAAAATGTATTCGTTCAACAAAGGTATGAGGGAATACAAGGGTGGCGAAGGTAAGTATACTAACATTTATATAATGATTGGATTAAACTTGAAATTCATTTCTCTCTCTCTCTCTCTCTCAGACACACTCACACGCACACACTCACAAACCCCCAAACGCACACATTTCAACACTAGGTAAAGATGGCAAGTATACAAATATTTAAATAATTTTTGTACTAAACTTTAAATTCCTCTCTCTCTCTCTCTCTCTCTCTCTCTCTCTCTCTCTCTCTCTCTCTCTCTCTCTCTCCTATTCAACACTACATTAACAACCTTGGGCTGCCAATACTGTCGGAGAAGTTTCGCCAATATCTCTCACGTGATGAATGCTTCTTCCAAAGCAATCTGTAGTTGTCACTGAATGCAGCGTAGAAACTGCTATATACGTATTGGGGATATACGATACTATTATTGTTGTTCAAGCATATCAATATATTTCATCCTTGTGTTTCAGCTTCTCAGTACAATTCTCTATCATGATATGTTTATGTAGTGCTGTTCGACATGAGCACTTTGTTATGGTGTATAGATTCTCAACCCGCAACTAAAAGAGTTCGGGGATTACACGAGAATGGAGAGAATCCCGCGTTCTGAGAATGGTATGGATTATTCCTCTATTCTGAGAATGGTATGGAGTATTCCTCTATTCTGAGAATTGGTTCTTAAAATATCAGCCTTGAAAATGTCCAGCTAACAGTGTACCTTCCCTATTCATACCGTCAAAAGTGGCGTTACTATAAGAGAGGGTCAAAATAGCAAATCGTGTACTGAGCCAACTCTTGAACTGTATAGAGTTCCACGGTAAGAGTTCCTTACTGGACGAGTGGTTTACGTGCTCGCTTACCCATTGGTAGTCGTGAGTTCGATTCCCCGCTCTACCAACGTTGAACCAGAGGAATTCATTGCTGGTGATTAGAAATTAATTTTTCGATAAAATGTGGTTCGGCTACAACGATAAGCTGTAGGTCCCGTTGCTAGGTAGCCAATTGTAGGTTCCTAGCCACGTGAAAATATCTAATCCTTCGGGCCAGCCTTAGGAGAGCTATTAATCAGCTCAGTTGTTTGGTTAAACTAAGATATACTTAACTTTTCCATGGGGGGAACGGCTAACCCCAAATTGGACGACGACAAGCCTAATTGTATATATAGCCCTCAGACCATCGTATTCCACGCATAAGTTACACAGAAAACGGATCCTCCCTAGATATTGACCCCTACGGGTTTTAACCCGATATGTATCCCCTCAGGGATGACCGTAAATACATAAACAAAGGACTGTAAATATATCATGATGATAATGACCGTCAAGGAATATTAGTCTTAGTGAACGATTCCCGAAAACCTATCTAGGTCACTATCTAGGAAAGATCCCAAAAACAAGTAAAAGGATACTCATCGTGCTTCACTATGGAGCAGTGGTTCTTAAGCTTTTTATTAATACGCTCCCTCTAAGACAATGCTTCTTAACCATTTTATGACCGTGCCCCCTCTAAGAGTTGGTCCTTTCTTTCACGCCCCCCTTGCATCTATGAGTAGAATTCCCTCCCAGATTTAAAGGGGGGAAAATGAGAAAGAGAAAAGGCTTCGAGGGATAGGAAGGGAGGTCAATAATGACAAAACAGAGTCAGCCCAACGAGCCTAACTAGGAAAACAATATTATAAGGCGATACTTTTGCATTGTTTTATAAACTTCTGAGTATCAGTTCCTCACTCCTGTTAAGAGAATGACTAATATCAATAGTTTTGTTTTTCTTTTCCCTAGAGCTCGCGCCTCCCATGGAAATACCTGACGCCCCCCTTGGGAGGCGCGCCCCCCAGGTTAAGAACCACTGCTCTAAGAGTTGGTCCCGCCCTCCGCGGCTTTCTAGCATCAATGAGTAAAATTCTCTCCCAAATTAAAAAAAAAAAAAAAAAAAAAAAAGGAGAGAGATAGAGAAGGGGTTTCGAGGGATAGGGAGGGAGGGAGTTACACAATCATAAAACATGGTAAGCCCAACGAGTCTAACTAGCTCCTTACTCTTGTTAAGAGAATATAATGAATACAATTAGAGAATGTTTAATTTTTCCCTAGGACTCGCGCCTCCCCTGGAAATTGCCGGGCCACCCAGTTTAAGTACCACTGCTATAGAGAGATTTTTTATTATTGTATCTTAATGAATCGTATTGTGGTACTTAGAGAATATTCCCTCAATGAAGAGATCTATCAAGTAAGCTAAAAGCGCATGATAGCCATTAACAAATCAGAAGTAGACTTAATATAAATATAGCAAAACATGGTTCCAGGTTTAACAAAATTTGCAAGACAACAACCCAAGTAATGATTTTGGTTCTTCACTGATCTACTGATGATAACAAAATAACTGTAGTAAACCTGTCCTTCCGCTGAACTAGATCTGCCAACATACATAAATCTTTTTTTAATGTTTGTGTTTTATCGTTTCTCTGGTTCCTTGGCAAGTACTTGCAAGAGGGCAGTATCTCAACTCGTCCTCTCTCCTCTGGCCCCTGCGGCATCTAAAGTCATCTCGAACAGGTTATGTGATGGAGAAAGTTCGCTGGGTGGCGAACAGTTTATCTCGTCTCTTGAAGATCTTTGTGGTTTAGTTTTCTCCGCAGAAAACCTGAAGGATAACACCGAGTTCTTTTAATAGGATCTCTCACAGTCTTATTGAATTAATTCTTTTTTAAGTTTTGGACGCTTCCATCCCTTTTCTGTCAATGTGATTCTTGCTCTTCTTTTTTATTTACTGTAACTTGCTGTCCTACACCTGACATTTATAATTCAAAGCCCTACATAGTTTATTAACATAGGATGCACGAACACCTTCAATTACAATACGGTAAATAATCAGCATCTATAAATTAGCACTTATAATTTGAGCAGGCTAAACAGTTATCGCTAACAATGAGAACAGACTAAACAATCATCACCAACAATGAGAATAGGCTGAGATATCACCATATATGATTAGAGCAGTCTAAACAATCAACACCAGTACATAC
>NC_087215.1:63040392-63070392 GCF_015104395.2 Macrobrachium nipponense | reverse complement strand
AAGCTGAAAGTCTTTAAACCAGTTATATAAACAAATGAAATATAAAAAGCTAAAAAAATTTCCGTTACTCTACAGAATACAATCCGACTTTCCGTTCGAAAAAAAAAAAAACTCTTTCCTAAAGTTTCTTTGGAAAAAGTTCTTCCGCAAGAGAGAAAAAAAAGTCAACTTTCAGAAACAAATGAAAATGAAGGCTTTATTTGCATTTAACGGATGGAGAGAAACGAAGCAGCTGGATAAAATGTGACAGATGCTCGTTCCTCTGGAAGGTTAATGTGGCAGGTGGCAGATATCCAGGATGAGAGAGAGAGAGAGAGAGAGAGAGAGAGAGAGAGAGAGAATGGAACGAAGCATGACAGAGACAGACCAGAATACTGGCCGTGTTTTCTTTTTTTATGGAAATAAGAATAATTGCAAGTAGAGATCTGAAAATTAGAAGGACGGAGTGATAATCAAGAACTGAGAGAAAGAGAGAGAGAGAGAGAGAGAGAGAATGGAACGAAGCATGACAGAGACAGACCAGAATACTGGCCGTGTTTGTGGAAATGAGAATAACTGTAAGTAGAGATCTGAAAATTAGAAGGACGGAGTGATAATCAAGTACTGAGAGAGAGAGAGAGAGAGAGAGAGAGAGAGAGAGACTATTCGCAGTTATAAAAGGAAGATGAACGGAATACTGAACGCTCGTTCTTTGCTAGGAAATTAAGAATATCTACGAGTAGAGACTTAAAAGAAATATTGGTATCAATTAAACGGGAATTAGAAGAAAAGGGTGATAATAAAGAACTAAGAGAGAGAGAGAGAGAGAGAGAGAGAGAGAGAGAGAGAGAGAGAGAGAGAGCAACGTGTTCAAAATTATTTGCAGATAATAAAAAGAAGAGAAAAATGGAATCATGAGCGTTAGTAGGAACTTGAACAAAATATTGAAGTCAATTAAACGGGGATTATTAAGAAGGGATGACAATAAAGAACAGAGAGAGAGAGAGAGAGAGAGAGAGAGAGAGAGTAAATGCTGAGCACCTCTCTCTATAGACCTAGTTTCTCTCGAGGGCATCCAAATATAGCCGCCCATTACGAAGCCCATGATAGCTACAAGCCTTGAGATTCACAAAACAGAGGCACCCAACAAACGCTTCATTAGAGCAATGGATTGTGGAATCGAATCAGGACCCCCAAGTCTAAAGACAGCAGAGACCCGGAATCTATTGACGATGCAGATTAAGCTTCGCTCGCATGCAAAATTCCAGGCACTTGTCAGAGAAGAAGAAGAAGAACGAGAGATCTTGTTTTTCCCATTTTTTTCGTGAATACTTTTTTTACAGTCGCTGAATGATGAGCTGCCATTGTCGTTTTGTACTTTAATTATGATGAATAAAGATTAATATTGTTTGTTTGTTTTTAATTGTGTCAAGACCGAGTCTGATAAGCTTGTCTAAGGGTTATCTAACGGTTGCCACTTTCCTCATACTAACCGAATCTTTGATGTCACATTCATGGTGCTCTTTTTGGAAGCCTCGTCATGTCTATATTTCTTAAATGTTTGACGAATCCAACGCTTGCAACTGTTGTAATTTACCCCTCCTCCCTATCATCGTTTTGTTGAAGCAATGGCTATCTACAGGTTTCAAGACACGATGAAGATGGTTCTAATTCAATGATGAACTGGACCCGAGGAACGCCGCAATGGTCACTGGGACTTTTGACTTACATCTTCTCTGTTCTTTGTCAAAAAATGAGAGGATCACCAGCAGTTGGCTCCCAGTCTAGTGTTGTAGATTTCTTGTTTCTCTACGTGTTGCAGAGAGCACTGACAATATTCCCATGAGCTTCAGAATTGAAAGTTCTCTGTGTACTTCGACAGTGATGTCCTCAACAGTGTCACGTTTATTGGAGTCGGAATTGGAATATGAAAATTTAGGTCAAAGGCCAAACGCTGCGATCTACGAAAATAATGTTGAAGCAACTGTAAGGAGAGTGTGGAAAGTAAGATGGAGGAAAGAGAACATGAAAGGAGGCATAGTAAAAGGAATGAAAAGGGCTGCAGCTAGGGGCCGAGGGGGCGCTGCAAAGAACCTCAGCTTACACCTACAGTACACCACGTGAGGTACGGTGACGGCACTAACCCCCCCCCCCCCCCCCCCCCCCCCTAACGTAGGCACAACGGATAAAAGATGGGTGTCAGACCGTGGTAGGGGTAGGACCTCTGTCTTGTAAGAACAGCCAAAGACTAATGAAAATTGCAACATCACTCGACAGGGACCATTAGCTATTAAAAATGCACATCATGGCCATTCTATCCACTTTAACGGCCAGTCTTTTTTTCTATATATAAAAAGGACCGAAATAAAGAGAAATTCTAGTCCTCTCGCTTCACGAACAATATATTCAGGAAAAATACAAACCATCCTTATTGAGCGAAGCCTCTGAAGTCGAAATGAAAATACCACTAACTGATACAATACTAGTGCATCCCACACCCCACAAATGTCCACTAAAAAAAAAAATATCTGTGTACTGTAGATATAACTTGGTCGTTTCTGTGATTTTTCTTTTGTAAATCAAATGAAAATATGAATTCAGTTTAGGTAAGTTTATATGCTGATTTGTTATGCAGAAATGACATTACAATTGTGTCGTTGGCCAATGCCAACTAAAGACACAGAATTTGAAAATATTATAATTCTTAATACAAAAAAGGACCTGAATTACATAATTGTTATAGATAAGATTGCCATCGACATACGAAAAACATAATTTACGAATTGAGATTTCGTAATAAAAAGGTAAACTTGATATGACGAACAATCTGCAAATATAATTCATAATAAAAATTATATGAATGAAAAAAAGCTGTTATAGATGAAAATTTACGAATTGATTTGATATTTATGAAAAAAGGGATCTGGGATTTCTAATATAAACAGCAACAGTTGAACAAATACAACATTAACCAGTCTGTAAGACAGACCTCGCCAGGAGAGCTACAGAGAGATGTGACGCAAACAAGCAAATAAAAATAATGATAAGACAAACATATTCAGACATTATTTACGAACTGAGATTTTGTAATAAAAGAGTACATCTGATATAACGAACAAATTGCCAATACAACTCATAATGAAATAAAATTGTCTGAGTTACAGCAGTCATTATAGATACGATTTTGTAATAAAAATATAATTTTGGCATAGAAAAAAAAACATGAAAAAATTGCAACAGCATCACAAATATGAATACACGCAACAGAAATCAATCAGTAAAAACGACCTCCCCGAGATAACTATAGAGAGACGCGACGCAAAGAAGGAAATAACAAATAATGATACGAAAAACGTATCATTCAAGAGACGCGGGACGTAATGGAGCGCCTTCTATTCGTGGAAATAAGAACGAGAATCCTTTTGTGTGAACAAGGGAATTCGATTCGCCCTGATGCGAAGTGAAGAGAGTCGAAAGAAACGAAGGTGAATGTGTTTGTGCTTTGCCTTGCTCCAAGGACGGTGGTCTCCTGCATGGTGGGTTGCTTGCTCAATCTATTTATTCTTGGGTTATTTTATTACCCTCCCTTATCTTCGCATTTTCACTTTTTTTTCATTTACTTATCATCTGTTATTATTTCATTTCGCTCTGAAATAATAACAGATGTAGCCTCCCGCGTGGCGTTTATTTATTATTATTTATTATTATCTTACTACGTTATCTTATTACTAATCTTTGGTTTCCTGTTTCTCCTGCAATGCAGGTTAGTTGCTAAATCTGTTTATTTTGTGTTGCTTTATTTCCCCCCCTTATTTTCGCATTATTTTACTTTATTATTCATTATTAGTTTTATTATTAATCTTTGGTTTCGTGTCTCTTCTGTCCGATGAGGAAAACTGAAGAAAGAGGGACGCTTAATATGTACGATGATAATTATTGTACTGCCATGTTATTATCGTTTATTTTTGCTTTGATTTTTACTGCTTTATAACCACTATGTTATCTTTTTTTTAATCTGCTTAAACTTTCATCAAATCATTATTACTTTTTGGTTTCATTTTGTTTGGTCATTAATCTTATTAATATTAAGTTTATAGTTTACATTGCCCATATTATTAATATGAGCATAATTATTTTTTAACGTGTGGAGTCGGACGGGAAGGGCCAACCGATACCCTCCACTGGCGAGAATAAAACAATTAAGAAAAGGGGAGGGTTGGGGGTGTGGGTGCTGGGAAAACCTTGGAGGAAAACAGAGGCTGGGAAAGAGTTCTAAAGTTTAATAATAATAATAATAATAATAATAATAATAATAATAATAATAAGGAATGCTAACTGCGGCACAAGACAAGGCCCAAAAAACCAGATATGCCCAAAGAACGACAGATGGGAATAACATTTCACCCATATGCAGGAAGTGTAATATGAAAAAGGAGACCATAAACCACATAGCAAGCGAATGTCCGGCACTTGCACAGAACCAGTACAAAAAGAGGCGTGATCCAGCAGCAAAAGCCCTCCTTCACTGGAGCCTGTGGAAGAAACACCAGTTACCTTGCAGTAATAAGTGGTACGAACACCAGCCTGAAGGAGTGATAGAAAACGACCAAGCAAAGATCCTGTGGGACTATGGTATCAGATATTATATATATATATATACTATATATATATATATATATATATATATATATATATATATATATATATATATGATGGCTTAAAATAAGACGGAATAGTTTAGGTTCCAAATTGTTTTATCTACATTATAGCACTAAAAGCTTCCAGGTACCGGTGCGCCGTACTTGAAGACGGAGACTGTACGTCACAGAAATATTGTAGTGCCGTATAGAGGAAACAAACTAGAATCTAAACCTTATTGAAGCTTAATACCAGTAATTCATATATATATATATATATATATATATATATATATATATATATATATATATTAGTAATTTTGCATTAAATAGGAACTATGCAGCATTGATTACATACATATCCATGAAATGGGCAACGCCCTGCAATAGACTCGCATATAACACTCGTGAGAAAATGACAAAAAGTGAAGCAATAATAAAGAAATATATGCACTCACCATTATGAAGGTTCTCCTCCTATGGAATCTGAATGGAAAGAACTACGTTGATCGCCCTGCCGCCGTGAAGGGAACTGATGCTCTTCTAAATGTCACAGTGGTATTTTCCGACGAATCGTAATGTGGGTGGGTAGTTTTCAAGTTTTTATGATTTTATTTAGAATCGTTCACTTGCACATTAGATAGTAGTCTTTTGTTCCTCTTTATCGTTATCAAGCTTCTTATGCTTTTATTTAGAATCGTTTACTTGCACATTAGATAACAGTTTTTTGTTCCTCGTTATCGTTATCAAGCTTCTAATGATTTTATTTAGAAACGTTCACTTGCACATTAGATAGCAGTTTTTTGTTCCTCGTTATCGTTATCGAGCATTTTATAATTTTATTCAGAATCGTTCACTTGCACATTAGATAGCAGTTTTTTGTTCCTCGTTATCGTTATCAAGCTTTTTATGATTTTATTTGAATCGTTCACTTACAGATTAGATAGCTGTCTATTGTTCCTCTTTATCGTTATCAGGCGTTTGCAAGGTTGGAATCCTTAAATCTTTGCTACAGAGAGCCGATTATTAGAAAACATTCAAATATCTGAACTGTGTCCATTCGTGGAAGCGCGCCAATGAACGAGCACGAGGGGTTTTTCTGAGTATTGGGAACTTTACTGTAAAGTACTCACTTCATTCGAATCCCCTATAATCAATTAGACAGTTCTGATTACAAGGACCTGCAGCACGCGAGCGCGAAAGAGTGAGTTCTCTTCACAAGAAAAAAGCTTGATACAATTACATTTCCAAGCTCCCATGTCGAAGATACTCTTAAAGACGTACATACGTAGAATTCACACCTGCAATAGAGAAGAGAAAAAAAGTTAGTTGCGTCTAGCACATTACACAAGTAAGTTTCGTACATATTTTGTTGATTCCAAAAAGGATACGAATTTTCAATCAAGATAGAAAGATTCACTTGTCTTGTGTTAAAGGAAATACTACTGGACAACAATGCCATATATTCTTACACAAGGCACATGGATTTACTTGTTCTGTTATAAAGTCAATACCATAGGAAACATTGGACACTGATAGAGGTGGGTGGGGGAGAAGGTGACTGACTATCGAGGCGACTTTAATCCAGAAATGTTCAGCACTTGTTATTTTTTATTTTTTCAAACAAGGGGAGGTAGTTGTTGAGCTATAGACCTTCAATGCGATGTATGGAAAGTGTGTAGCTATGTACCAGTAGTAACACATATTTGGCAAAAGAGGAAGACACTTAAAACTTTGTGACCCTTTTAGAAATATTGGAGAGGTAGTTTAAAGGAATGGTGTTAAATAAGTGATAGAGGAGCAGCGGACCGAAAACACTCAAGTAACATACATAGCTGTACGGGAGATCTTAGATTATTATTGTTATTAAGAATAGTTTAACCAGACCAATGAGCTGACTATCAGTTCTCACAGGGCTGGCCCGAAGGATTAGGAAGAAATACCAGGTCTAGGCCATAGGTCAAGAACTGGGACCAAATAGGGCATTCGCATGGAGATGAGTGAATGAAAATAAAATTTAAATGATAAAAACTGTACAAGGCTTATGCTTTTACACTGGAATACATGCACGTGCACACATTAAATAGATTTTCTCAGGTTTACATATATACCAAAAAAAAAGTTCGAAGTAAGTTAAGCAACACTCAAATCTTTTTTATTCATTACATGCCCTACGGGCTTCTGTATTTTCATTATTTTCATTACTAATTTTTAGATTTTATCTATTAAATTACAGTTTCTTCATGAATGTTAAAATTGAAATGACTGAAAATGTAGAAGATTCTGACAAAATTTCCTTCATCGATTTATCTCCAAAATCCTGTGACTGTAACTCCTTAATGACATGCAGTCCATTTGGTGGTAATAGATTTCATCAGAAGTGATAAAGGGGGATAATAAGACATGTGAATCAGGGAGTTTATTATCCCGAACAATTACTTTTTCTTTATGGAGTGAAACACTTGATCCTAAACTAATTCTCGGAAGATGAAAAGTACTCAAATCTATGCAATGCGTAAAATACCTTAGGGAATGTTGTCAAAGACACTGGTACATGTTTATTTTTTTATTTGTAAAATGCAATCAAATGGATTAATTTCCTACAAGTATTAATGTAAATTTTCAACTACATCAGAATTTTCCTGCCTCTTCATTTTCTAGTTATATCTTAGTTAGCCATCATAATGAAATGTGGCATAACATTACAATTTCACTTCTTTGAAGGAGGTATCATTTATTTTCAGTCAGTCGGCTATTTACGAAAGGCATTTATCAGGTTACCTAATACTGCTTTTGGCCTCATAAGTAAGAGGTCACATTCTTCATTTCTCTCTCTGGTATCTCAAAATGTAGTACTTTATAATTGTGATTTTAGCCGAAGACAAGATGTGGAATTCGTTCAACAAAGTCTCTGGTAGGAAGAACCACGGCAGCAACAATCCTCACTCTGACCCACAAAGTGAGGCTGAGAGGACCAAATCTGTCAACCTGTCCCTCGAAACCCAGAGATGCCTAAGAGTTCTAGAGCCCCTTATAAGCAAGACAATTGTTGATGCTTGCAACGCTCATGATCAAACAGACACTCCCTTCACCAAGGAGGAACGAAACCTTGCACTTCAGAAAGCAAAGGACACTCCACCTGGATCTGACTATATAACAAACAGCATACTCAAGAATATGAGCGAAGCTGCACAAACGGTGTATCCCACCCTGGTCAACGAAACTTATGTTGAAAGACCCAGAACGAGAAGATGGAACCAGCAGGACACGAACCCAATTCCCAAACCGGACCGACCTGGGGCCCACAGACCCATTGCCCTTATTAGCTGCACTGAGAAAGTATCAGAAAGAATGGTTCTCAATAGACTACTCTGGAAGGCAGGGCCTTTGCATCCCCGCATCCGTGCATACACGAAGAACATTGGCCCTCAAAAATGCATAACAGATGTCTTTTCTACAATCAACGATAAGAAAGCCTTAGTAGTTTTCCTTGAATAAGAAAAAGCCTATAAGTTTGCGAATTCCAATGTCATACTCTCCTCTCTTGTAAAATAAAAAAATTATTAAAGGCAACCTTTTGGCATGGGCACAAAGGTAAACACAAAATCAATTAGCTAGAGCTTTGTTTCAAGGAACGTATTCAGAAATTGTTGAACAAGAAATCGAAACAACCCAAGGAGGAATTCTTAGTCCCTTTCTTTTTAATGTCCTCATGGAAAATCTTGCTACATTGAAGCTACCAAAGGAGTAAAAATACTCATTTATGCAGATGATGACTGCCTGGTGTTTCCCCAAAACCCTGGAGATATTCAACTGCAAAAAAAACCATGGCTGAAGAAAAGTGCAAAGACTTGGATTGAAAATCAACACAGACAAAACAAAAGCCATCAAGTATCCGTGAACACCCAACAATCTCTACATGAAGGGTGAATCCATTGAATGGGTAAGCGACTTCATATACCTGGGAGTCAATATAAATCACAAAATGTCCCCTGCTAAAGAAATACAGCACCTGAAACAGAAAGCCCAATGTCTAATAACTGCGAAGAAATGAATCACCTCACTTCGACAAAGTGCAAAAGTCATCTCAGAATGTTTTGCATTCAAACTCGTGCACTAATTGACTATGCTGCACCTCCACTCACAAAGATGTCACCTCCTCAAATCATTCAAAATAACGCGATGAGGATCATTGCTGGCGCCCCTACGTCGACAAGACTCCGTCTACTTAGAGAAGAAACTAACCGTCTCTCTCTCCAGTCCAGAAGTGATCAAAGAAACGCTCTGATAATTTTCAAAACCCTTGAAATTGGTAGAAACTCTTCCCTTCCAAGTAAAATAGCAAGAATTCTCAACTTCCATGAAGAAATAAACCCTCCCAAAAACCATATGGGAAATCTTCTCACAATACTGAGAAGAACAAATATGCAAAAGGAAGCTGCAACCAAGAAATAAACTCCCTAGTCAACTCAGACAAGCGGCACATATAGCCATAAATAACACAAATGTTCCCAATATCTACTACACAGACGGCTCGGTTGACAGAGGCGCACCAGCAGCAGCTGAAGTAGCAGTCTCCACTTCCCTTAAAAGTGGTTTGAGACTATCCAACTATGCGTCCACTCTACAAACTGAATTAATTGCCATCCAAAAAGCACCTGAAGATTCCATAAATCAAGAAGGTGATACTACGATTCACAGTACGAGTTACTTGCTATAAAGAATCAATGACACGCTGAAAATGTACATACACTCACCAGCTTAATATCTGCTGCCTTCGCTCACCATAGCAGCGGAAAACAAATCACTTTAAAAAGGCAGAATTTCACAGAGGTCCCTTTGACCAACACCAAAATGGTGATACTACACATAATTGAAAACACTGAAACACTTTCAGCTATTCACTGTTCTTACCCACCACCCAGGTAAACAGACTTGCTGCCTCCAGCAGAAGACTGCCTAAATCACCTTTCCCTCATACTCACAACGCTCCTTTCATGATCTCACTTAAGGACTACTATATCAGTTAGTCCTTGATGGCAGACAGCCATCAACAGTATAAGCAAGAATCTCATCACTCTCTACTCATTATCATCACTCGTCTGCTTTCCCTCTCCTGCGCCCCCAGCCCCAACCACGCCCCCCTCCCTTGCAGCCCCCTTCTACTGGCACCTTCACGATCGGTCCATAGTAGGCAGCAAGGATCCCTGTATTTAAAAAAAAAAAATTTACATCCTATTCCTCTAACTTTAAATTTCACCCCTTCATTCCCACGTCCTCCTACTTACTGGGACTCGACACTTTTTCTCCCACTAATGTTTTTTCATTTCCGGCCCAGCGGTTAAATTGAGCCGAATGTTGTGTTCACAGATACAGTTGTTAAATTAACAGTTACGGGCTTCTGAAAAGAAAAGAGCCCGTGCCAGCATAAGGCTGGCTTAATCTTAGTTTCTGTCACACCAGATCCAGTCCACCCTCAGCTTCCTAGCTTGGAGGATGTCTGGGAGCTCCAGACGAAAGCACGCTACGAGAGAGAGAGAGAGAGAGAGAGAGAGAGAGAGAGAGAGACTATGATATAGTTTATTTGCAAAAATTAGAATATAAATATATACACTGATTTACCCCTGGATGAGTAACGCCTCCAGAAGGCTCAGGCGGCGAGGGTCGGGTGCTCTCCCTATTATCCTAGTGTTGCGGCTAATGCCGTCGCGGGAGATTGTGTCTCGGTGAGGGCGTGAATTATTGATGGTCCCTTCTTGGGCGTGACAGGAGATTCTCTTCGCAAGACTTATTGTAGTCATTCTAATGTGCTTCCCAGGACATCCTCGGGCGGTGCATATGTATTGGTATATTACGTTCGCCATCTTTCTGACCGAACATCTGTACAGATGTCCAGCAAAGTACACAAAGAGACTTCTGGGATATTGTGTGGTGCTGTGACGGGTCCCGGTAGGCGAGATCCAAGATAATGTCGATAGTGTGATCGACGGGCACGTTTGTGAAGAGGGATCATATGTCGATGGACGCTATGATGCCAGTGCCTAGGGGAGTCGCGAATTTCTTCAAGGACCTCCACCAATGAACTCAGGCCATAGCGGCTCGGGATGTAGGGAGTCAAAATTTGATTGAGGCGCTTGGCCAGGGCGTAAGTCGGGGCAGCCATATGGCTAATAATTAGGCGGAGAGGGTTGCCTTCCTAGTGGCTTTTCACGTTAAGGCACAGGTAACCAAGGCTGAAGTCCCCTTGGATGGGCAGTTGGTGGACTGCGTTAGTTGTCTTCAGTAGGGTTCAATGTGAGACGATCGAACTTTGAGAAGGCGGACAAGATGGCATCGAGCTTCTCATGCACCGCCAGTACAGAAGAAGATGGACTTACTCTCCTGCTTCAGTCCATCACCTACCGCGGCATAAAAGAATGACTGAAGTTCCAGACGAAATGTTGCGACACTTACCAAGGAATAGTCAGAATCAAGACTTTGACTAAAAATTTACCCGTGAAAACCTCTACGGGGTATACGACGAATGTTTAACTACAGCCTCTGGCATCTTTTGAATAAAATTAAAATTGACTTTCATAATTACTTATTTTAGACATGACAGCCTTCGGTGCGTTGCTCACTAATTTAAGCAACAATTATAAAAATAGACCTACATAAAATTACTGCAGCTGAGGCAGCAATTACTTTTAAATTAACTTGTTTAAAAGATGGTTTACTTCCAGAATAAAGATACAAATAACGAAAAAAATAATAAAAATTAAAATAAGAAAATACAAATAGAAATAATAGAAGTGAAATACAAATAAAATAATGATTATAAAAATAAATATGAAATTAATAGATAAAAATATAAAAATGATAAAAATAAGAATAAGAAAATTAATAATAAGAATAAAAAATATAAAAACATAAATACAATTAGTAAAATAATAATAAAATTTCAAAAGATAAATAACAGATATGAAAATAAAAAAAAATAAGAATAACAAAGTATTATCATTAATGATAAAAATTAAAATAATAATAATAAAACAAAAATAAAGAAATAATAGTAATAATTTTGTAAATAAAAATAATAAAAAAAATAAAATTAATAAAAATGGAACTAATAACAATGAAAAATAAAAATAAAAATATTTAGAATGAAAATAAAATTAACAAAAACTGAAATGATGAAATAATAATAAGGAAAACATGAATAATAAAAATGACAATAAAAACAATAAAAATAATAAAGTAGATATAATAAGAATAAAGAAAAAATCCTAATAACAATAATAAATATAAAAATAAAATAAAAATAATAATGACAAATAAAATAGTAGTAAAACATAAAACTAAGAATAATATCAATAAAAATAAAATAAAAAGAAAAAAATTAAAAAATTATTAAAAGGTAAAATGAAAAAAAAAAAAATAAAAAAAAAAATTAAAAAAACACAATTTAATTAAAATTAAAAACAAAAATAAAAATAAAAGATAATAATAAAATCAAAATGAATATAATACAGTTATAATAAAGGTTCAAAATCGGAGGGCAAATATTTTTTACCCAATTCTAATTTGCTGCAATTATATGGAAGGGTATACGTGGGAGTCGCGTAGTTCCACCATAATAAATGAGTCATTTTAATTGACTCATCTATTTAAAAAATAAAGAGAGAGAGAGAGAGAGAGAGAGGCTCAATTCAAAACCCTATATTACAGTCCGAAACGCTGATTAAGATTTACCTTAATCTGGCAAGGAATTAAACGCTTAATTTCGCATATTCTCTCTCCTCTCTCCTCTCTCTCTCTCTCTCTCTCTCTCTCTCTCTTTATTTTTACTGTGTCCTTATCTGCCTGTGTGTCTAATTGTTATTACTGCTTCTCAATTCGTTGTTCTATCATGGACAGAAGCTCCAGTGTGCGAATATATATATATATATATTATATATATATATATATATATATATATATATATATATGTGTGTGTGTGTGTGTGTATGCATGTATATATATATATATATATATATATATATATATATATATTATCTATATATATATATATATACT
This sequence comes from Macrobrachium nipponense, assembly GCF_015104395.2. Classification (NCBI taxonomy): domain Eukaryota; kingdom Metazoa; phylum Arthropoda; class Malacostraca; order Decapoda; family Palaemonidae; genus Macrobrachium; species Macrobrachium nipponense. Next base: position 63,057,721 of record NC_087215.1, on the reverse strand, counting down.
TTCCTTAGCAGTTCCAAAACCATGATTTGTCTATATACCTCAACAACGAATTTAGTCCCAAATCGAATCATTCTTTCTCACTCAATTCTGATATTGTGCCAAATCGCATTTTCTTATTATAGAAGCGAGTCCCTTGTTGTCAACAGCCCCGGGCAGCCTAGGCACTTACATTCCAGAAGTGCCATGTTGACTCGATATGATGCGAAGACTCGGGTTACGCGGGAGACACAGCCATATATATCTGGGACCTTCGTCGGAGTGTTGACAGAAACCAGAACGCTTTGCGGAGGAAACCCAAGACACAAGAGACAACAGGGCGTAAGGAATGCTCCCCCCCCGGCCACCCAACCAAAAAAAAAAAAAAAATTTTTTTTCTTCCCCCTCCAGAGAAAGATTCTTGTAGTTTCTTTAATTTTGTCTTTACGTATGCCCTCTCTTTATGTTATGGTGAGCTGCACTGCGTCGGGAAATTATCGGTTTTGCACACGGGAATAAAAGAAATTTTCGGTTTTGCACACGGGAATAAAAGAAATTTTCGGTTTTGTACACGGGAATAAAAGAAATTTTCGGTTTTGTACACGGGGAAAAAGACATTATCGGTTTTGCACACGGGAATAAGAGAAATTATCGGTTTTGCCCACGGGAATAAAAGAAATTATCGGTTTTGCACACGGGAATAAAAGAAATTTTCGGTTTTGTGCACGGGAATAAAAGAAATTTTCGGGTTTGTACACGGGGAAAAAAGACATTATCGGTTTTGCACACGGGAATAAGAGAAATGATCGGTTTTGCACACGGGAGAAAAATTATCGGTTTAACACACAGGGAAAAAAATTATCGGTTTTGCACACGGGAAAAAAGAAATGATCGGTTTTGCACACAGGGAAAAAAGAAATGATCGGTTTTCTACACGGGAATAAAAGAAATTATTGGTTTTCCATACGGGGAAAAAGAAATGATCAGTTTTGCACACGGGAATAAAAGAAATTATCGGTTTTCCATACGGGGAAAAAACAAATGACCGGTTTTGTACATGGGGAGAAAAGAAATTATCTGTTTTGTACACGGGAAAAGAGAAATTATCGGTTTTGTACACGTGAATAAAAGAAATTATCGGTTATGCACACTGGGAAAAGAGAAATTATTGGTTTTGCACACGGGAATAGAAGAAATTATCGGTTTTGTACACGGGGAAGAGAGAAATTGTCGGTTTTGCACACGGGAATAAAAGAAATTATCGGTTTTGCACACGGGAATAAAAGAAATTATCGGTTTTGCACACGGGAATAAAAGAAATTATCGGTTTTGCACACGGGAATAAAAGAAATTCTCGATTTTGCACACGGGAATAAAAGAAATTATCGGTTTTGCACACGGGGACAAGAGAAATTATCGGTTTTGTACACGGGGAAATAAGAAATGATCGGTTTTGTACACGGGGAAATAAGAAATGATCGGTTTTGGACACGGGGAAATAAGAAATTGTCGGTTTTGTACACGGGGGAAAACAGAAATGATCGGTTTTGAACACGAGTAAAAAAGAAATTACCGGTTTTTTTACACGGGGAAAAAGGAAATTACCAGTTTTGCACACGGGGAAAAAAATTGGGTGTCCAGAAGATGTTCTCATTTGGTTTCCTTAGTTATGTATCTTGTTACACTTTTGGAATTGTCGCTGACAGAACATTCTATCATGTTTTTTATGGTGATTAAAACATTCACAATATATATATATATATATATATATATATATATATATATATATATATATATATATATATATATATATATGTATGTATGTGTGTATGTATGTATATTTATATATTTAAATTACACACACACACACACATATATATATATATATATATATATATAATTAATATATAAATAAATAAATATATGTATATATATAGTTATATATATATATATATATATATATATATATATATATAATATATATATATATATATCATATTCATACAGAAATAAAGAGGAATGTTGGAATACATATGAAACTACCTGTTATTATCATTACCAATATATAAGTACAAAAAATTCTAGGCGGTTTAGCTATAGTTAGTATGACGAGACTCAGGATCGTGGCAGAATTACATGTACACTGTCCTAAGAAATATATTATTGTTCTTAAATTGCTTCTCCCGAACCCTAACTTATAGATATCAAACAACAATACCCGTCCTAGCTAAGGCTACAGCAATCAAGACTCCGTCGGAACTCTTCCGTTTCATCCGTGTGTGAGACGAGACCGCACACTCCAACGGTACACATTCGCTTCTCTTCTCCTCCCTATCAGCTTCGGAGAGTAGTTTAAGTTGCGCCAATTGTTCCAAACCCCAGTGGGAAAGTCATAGTACCACCCTCCCTCAGAAGTTATCTTGCAGCCTCGACTCTCTCAGTTATGTATCTTCTTGCCCGCAGTTCAAATTGAGGGGGCGGGTTTGGGGCATGATAAAGGAGAGGGGTGGGGGGGAATAACTAAAACCCAATCTCTCCTGGCTATTTAATTACAGCCTCTTCCTGGGCGGTGACACCAATTTCTCTCATAATTGGAAATGTTGTCGCTTTGGAAAAACCTGAAATGAAATGTCTATTTTTTTTCCTCCCTCTGGTCTCTCTCTCTCTCTCTCTCTCTCTCTCTCTCTCTCTCTCTCTCTCTCTCTCCTCAGTATTGCAACTAACAGCCTTACTATTCTCCCTTTCATTTGTTTTCGTACGTATAATTATATATTGAAAACAATCTTTGCATGAATTTATTTTCTTTGATTAACGGCGCTAGATATATAACGAATGAATATCGAGACGAGTCCTTTCACTTCCCACAAACTTGTTAGATAGGATGGAAAGTCAGATGGGAGGTAGAGAGAATATGAACGAAGATGCAGTATAAAGAATGAAACAGATTGCAGCTAGGGGCCGAAGGGACGTTGCAAAGAACCTTAAGTAATGCCTCTAAAAAGGGGCAATGAAAATGAGACAGGCGTTTCAATTCCTTTATTTACTCTAAGCCCAACAAACACGAGTATATGCAGTATGGTGGGGGAGTTCAAATGAATGCTCTACTGTCAAGCAATATGAAAAGATAAACCAGCTACCGAGGCGGACAATTCGAAGTGGAAGGTATAGAATGTTACTAGAGTTTGAATAATCTGTTTCAATTCGCCTATTCGTAAGATACTTAATAGAATATAAAACTTTAACAAGGAATCCAGATTAATTCTAAATGCTGAGACATCGATGTTTTCCGAGGATCGCGAACCAGGTTAAGGGTAAACTGCTTTGGTTTTTCTTCAGCAACTTTCATTTACAAAATTTGGAATTTTCTTCAATGGAAGTTCCCTTATTTGGGTTTATTGGTCACTAAACTAGATATTATTATTATTTTGTTCATTTATTTATTTCCATTTTTTTTTTTTTGCGAAGAAGAGTGTTTTGCACATTCATTCCCGTTTTTTCTCTTCGTTCAATGAAATTTGTTCACTCTGTCAACTTTCCATTTACACTGAAGCCCTTATTCCCAGGCAGGGTGGAAACATCATGAATAAAAATGGTGCCAGGGGAGAGGTTGCTTTTAAAAGACTGAACGGCAGGTCAAAGATAAAAGGTCGAGACAAGGTTAAGGGTGAAAAATAAGAGACAATGTCTCAGGTCAAAACAACAACAAGGTCTGAAGCACACTATTATTATTATTATTATTATTATTATTATTATTATTATTATTATTATTATTATTATTATTATTATATTATTATTATATTATTATTATTATCAGATGATACCCATTCTTATGGAGCAATCGCATTGACTTGAAATTCAAGTTTCCAAAGAATATGGTGCTCATTAGGAATTAGTAAGAGAAGGTTAAGGATAATACAGAAAAAAGAGACCGCACCTATTGAAACAGAAAAAAAATTTACGAATCAACAAATAGATAAATAATGTATTAAAATGCAAGAAGAATAGTATTAGGGTAGTATTGTATTACACCTTCGCTTGAAACATCTTTAATGCTACTAAAAAAACAAAAAACAAAAATAAATAAATAAAATATAATTTTATTTTTCAGTTTTAAAACAATCAATTAACCTGCAAGCGTGGTGTTTTCCACTTTCACATTATAATAAAATTTACCCTCTTGTATTATAAATGAGGTATTAGCGATACGATACCAATGAACAAAGTAAAAAAACACTGAAAATTCTCCTTGAACTTAATATGATTTCTTAACTAATGAATTTATCGGTAGCATTATCCGTTAAAGTTCCACTTCTGAGTCATAAAAGGTATCGTATCTATTAAGATTATTTATTAGTCTGCTTACCCATTAATATCTATGCACAGAGCAAGCGTTTACTTGCGTATACTATCAAACATATCCACCTACGATTCTGTTTTTTACATAAATACGCAAGCTCTCACAGACATAGCATAATACATACATACATACATACATACATACATACATACATACATACATACATACATACTTGTGTTTTTATCAGAGAATTCTTCCTTGATCATCTGGCTTTAATATATATATATATTTTTTTTTATATAAATCAAAACCTTTGGCTCAGTTTTTTAAAACATTTTCATCACTATACGGTCTGAAAAAACGAAATGTCAGATTTTGACAGGTAAGCATTCCGTGAAAAGGGGAAAATTCCGGACGCTAAATAAAAGCATTTACGAAAAATATTCCTGAACAAAATATAACGAGTTTTTGTATTGCAACAACAAAAAATGTTTTCACTCTGCAGCTGTATAGCCTACCCTAACCATAATATAACGTTTAAATAGCAATTATATGCAATTGAAGTTGAGAGAGAGAGAGAGAGAGAGAGAGAGAGAGAGAAGAGAGAGAGAGAGAGAGAGGAATGGTGTATAAAACCTTTCTTCCATGCGGTAAAAGCAAAAAATGTAAATTTAAACATCTACGGACCAATTATTGATACTGGTCAAAATTGTATTACATTGTAAAAGTCAACAAAGGAACAATTTTAACATTTTTTTTGTGGTGAAGCACCAAGATGAGCAAAGGACTTCCTTTCGCGGGCACTGGCAAAAACGCCAATTAAAATCAGTTTGGTTAAATGATTTTAGGAAGGGACCCGCACGCTTCCGAAGTGAAGCGTATGAGTGACTGATCAACCTGGTTGACTCTCGAGTTCGTGATGTTATTTATTAGGATACGGTCCTATCGGAAGGGTTAATTAACTAATATCAAAATAGTTTTACCAGACCACTGATCTGATTATCAACTCTCATAGGGATGGCCATAAGGATTTGTTTTTACTCACATTTCATATTTATAATTTGACAATTAAATTAAAATTTTTCAAAACCTGGATTGGAATCCCATGCAAGGCAAGTTTCGTTATTCCTCCATTTAGCCTTTTCCGACCTGACAGAAGAATTAGATCCTTGATAGTTAATCGCTTGTAGTGGGTCGCACCTAAGGTGGAAATGAGTGTGGAACTCGCAACTTTATCCTAAAAGGAATCCTATATATGTATATATATATATATATATATATATATATATATAATATATATATATATATATAATATATATATATACATAATATATATATATATATCAAATCAGGCGTTGACTGTAGGAAACAGGCCAATCTACATAGTTCTTTATTCCAACGTTTCGTAATAACAGTTTATTACATCTTCTGGGGAATCTGTCAATTAATTAAAAATAATAAAATATTAAAACAATTCCTTAAAATCTACTAAAATTAAAATAAAAAAAAAATCGTAAAAAAGACTAAAATTTACTAAAATATCAAGTTACAGAACATTATTATTTAAAAGCTGGAACCGCCAACCAACCTTAAGTTAAGAGAGAGGAAGACTGAATAATAGGAGACAACAAAAGAGGAGACACGTTAACTAAGGTACAGTTGGATGGAGGAGGTCTGGGTATTCAACAGGGGAACCAGCTGCTTAATGAGTGACGACTCTAAAATGGGTAGTTATTGGGGGTTTGGTGTTTGCCCTATGATGCAAAAATCGTCTCTTTCGATTTGTGTTTTGCAGATTTTTGCATGGTTCCTGATATTTGAATGTTCAGGGTTGGAGAGCCTACTTCCTGTTCGGAAACTTATTCCACGATGAGAATCGATTCTGACCTTCAGTAACCTCTTTGTAGATCCCACGTAAGTCCCAGAGGTTACCACTTTGGGGCAAGTATATTTTATAATACAACCATTTGAGTTCAAGAAGGGACTCAATCGATCTTTATATTTAAAGAAAGACCCAATTGTTAATGGATGTTTTGGTATTAGTTTAATACTGACTGCACCATAATGTTTTTCCATAATCTGGGTAAACCTTTTTCTGAAGGAGTCATCATGTAAAAAAGGAAATTTTGCATAAATGACTAACTTTGGTACCGTGATAAATGTTTTCGTATTGTTAAAAAACTGATTATTAAGAAAACTCCAAAGCCTCTTATAAAATAGCTTTTGAGGGTAGCAATTATTTTTAAAATATTCCAATAGGTAATTTATTTCCTGATTGAAGGAATGCCAGTTTGATGTAATAAAAAATGCCCTATGTATAAGAGTTGACAATGAATTGAGCTTAAAATTTAAAAAAAATGAGCTGTAATAATTAGATCCTAGACCTGTAAAAGTTTTCTTCCTAAAAACAGAAGTGTTAAAAGAACCATTCTTTCGTGTAACGAGTAAATCTAAATAAGCCAGGCGTAATGTAAGATGCCAGAATGGGCCTCAAAGGAGTATTGGGCTTATGTATTTTGGGCAGCCCATATAGAATTACATATGATGATCCAGTCACAAACAAATCTTGACTATACAAACAAAATGCATAATATTTTAAGTGATCAAACTAAATTCACTGAAATTGGAGCACCTGACTTTTATCATATTATTAAAAATGAAGACAAAATAACCAGGTTTTTACGAACACTAAAAGCTGAGAAAATCATTGATGAAAACACATATCAAGATTTGTTTGTGACTGGATCATCATATGGAATTCTATATGGGCTGCCCATAATACATAAGCCCAATACTCCTTTGAGGCCCATTCTGGCATCTTACAATACGCCTAATTATAAATTAGTTAATTTTCTGGTACCCTTACTTGAACCACTAACAAAAAAATTAGTTTTACTCTGAATGAACTCGGACCAGTTTTGAAAGACAAAATTTTATCACAAGACTCAGGTTTACTAATGGCCAGTTTAGATGTGGAATCTATTCACAAATGTCCCCGTGGAGGAAACAATTGACATCATATTAGATAAATTATTTCCTGAACCCGATTCTGTTTTTAGCAGTTTTAACCGGTCTCATTTTAAAACATTTTTAGAATTAGCAGTGCGGGACTCTGCCTTTGATTTTGATGGTAAACTTTTTAAACAAACAGACGGTGTAGCCATGGGCTCTACTTTGGGCCCGACATTCGCTAACATCTTCATGTCCTCCCTGGAGGAGCGCATGCTTGATGATTGTCCTCTCAGGTTTCACCCTTTTTTTTACGTGAGGTATGTGGATGACACATTCGCATTATTCAAGAGAAACTCTGATATTGACTCTTTCTTAGCGTATGTTAATTCCCAACATAACAATATTAAGTTTACGGTCGAAAGAGAGGAAAATAGTCAACTGGCTTATTTAGATGTACTCGTTACACGAGAGAATGGTTCTTATAACACTTCTATTTTTAGGAAGAAAACTTTTACAGGTCTAGGATCTAATTATTACAGCTCATGTTTTTATAATTTTAAGCTCAATTCATTGTCAACTCTTATACATAGGGCATTTTTTATTACATCAAACTGGCATTCCTTCAATCAGGAAATAAATTACCTATTGGAATATTTTAAAAATAATTGCTACCCTCAAAAGCTATTTTATAAGAGGCGTCGGAGTTTTCTTAATAAGCAGTTTTTTAACAATACGAAAACATTTATCACGGTACCAAAGTTAGTCATTTATGCAAAATTTCCTTTTTTACATGATGACTCCAGAAAAAGGTTTACCCAGATTATGGAAAAACATTATGGTGCAGTCAGTATTAAACTAATACCAAAACATCCATTAACAATTGGGTCTTTCTATAAATATAAAGATCGATTGAGTCCCTTCTTGACCTCAAATGTAGTATATAAATATACTTGCCCAAAGTGTAACTCTGGGACTTACGTGGGATCTACGAAGAGGTTACTGAAGGTCAGAATCGATTCTCATCGTGGAATAAGTTTCCAAACAGGGAGTAGGCTCTCCAACCCTGAACATTCAAATATCAGGAACCATACAAAAATCTGCAAAACACAAATCGAAAGAGACGATTTTTGCATCATAGGGCAAACACCAAACCACCAAGAACTACCCATTTCAGAGTCGTTACTCATTAAGCAGCTGGTTCCCCAGTTGAATACCCAAACCTCCTCCATCCAACTGTACCTTAGTTAACGTGTCTCCTCTTTTGTCTCCTATCATTCAGTCTTCCTCTCTCTTAACTTAAGGTTGGTTGGCGGTTCCAGCTTTTAAATAATAATGTTCTGTAATTGTATATTTTAGTCAATTTCAGTCTTTTTACGATTTTTTAATTTTAAGTAAATTTAAGATTGTTTTATAATTTTATTATTTTAATTAATTGACAGATTCCCAGAAGATGTAATAAATGTTATTACGAAACGTTGGAATAAAGAACTATGTAGATTGGCCTGTTTCCTTCAGTCAACGCCTGATTTTATGTATTCCTTGGTCGTCACCTGCCTGCCCCTTGGTTTTGTATATATATAATATATATATATATATATATATATATATATATATATATATATATATATATATGTATGTATAACTGAATCACGAAAGTTAGAAACGTGATAAATCCATAAATAAAAGATATATGCCACGAAGGAAAATAAATGACGGAGTATCCGTGAGACCTTTCGACGTTCAAACGTCCTTTACTAAGCAGAACTGACATACATGAGGAAAAAGACAAAACAAGAAGATTCGTATAACTGACAGATAGGGATTATAAAGAGATTAGTACCTAGAATCCGACACACCTGGAAGATAAGTAACCTTCCCAAACAGGCATAAACAATGGGTGCAATTAAAAGTTTAAGACAATCATCTCAGATACAAGGACAAGACAATTAAAGGATTATAGGTGACAGCTATTCAGAACTTTGGTAAACAAAACCATATCCACAATACATATTCACAATACATGTTAGACATACATTACAACGAAGATAACTCTAAGGCAACTAATTTTTATTTAAGTCTGTAATTATATTTTAGAGGTCATTCTTAAACATGTTACAAATACAAGGGTCTAAAATTGAAATTACAATGAAAAGTAAGTTGTATTAAAGCAGATTCTAAAAGATTTCGTAATAAGACATCTCTTGACCTTGCAATTACTGAACTACCAACCCAATTTATTCGGTGGTTGTTTTCACTTAAATGAATGATTATTGCATTTGATGTTTGCCCAGTTTTTACAGAATATTTATGCTGGCTTAGCCTTACTTCTAGGCCCTTGCTAGACTGTCCGAGATAAAATGAGGGAGATTCCATACATGGAATTTTATATATTATGTTGTTGCTTTCTCTAGGACCATTTTTTATTAACATTCCTTTTAGTGTGTTATTATAAGAAAAAACAAGGTTAACATTAAAAGCTTTTAAAAATGATTTAATGGTTTCAAATCTGTTAAAATAAGGCAAACTGAGAAAGTTCTTAGAATTTTCTTTCTGCGTGTTACTCACACTATAAAACTTTTTGTGGGCTTTATTATAACAAATATCTAATATATGTGAAGGATAGCATAAATCTTTCCCTATTTTTCTTATGTATTCAATTTCTTGATCCAAATATTAGGGACTGACAATGAGCAATGCTCGTAAAAACATAGAAGAAAAAATTTATTTTTTTATGTTAAGATGGTGGCCTGAGAAGAAATGAACATAAGTTAGTTGTTGGTCGGTTTCCAATAAATAATGAATTTACATTGAAATGGTTCGCTATGTATCAAAACATCTAAGAAAGGGAGGCAATTGTCTTTTTCTAATTCTGGAGTAAACTTAATCAATGGTACCTGGTTATTTAATTTAGAGAGTAAATCATTTACATCAATAACGACAGGCAGAACAGCTAAAATATCATCAACATAACGATACCACTTTACAGGAATATAAATGATATTAGGTAAGTAGCGTTTTTCAAAGAATTCCATGTACAAGTTTATTTTCCTTCGTGGCATATATCTTTATATATATATATGATATATCAATATATGTATATATATATATATATATATATATATATATATATATATATTATATATATATATATAAATTGTTTGATTTTAGATCGCGAAGAAATAAATAAAAAGCGTGATGATTATACAAACAAAGTTGCAGCCAGGAAGGAAAATTGAAATCCTGGAGATGTTAAATACTTACGTCTTATTACCAAGACATGGTCACATACATACATAACCTTATTTGTCTGTTCCTCAGTCTCTTTCTTTAAATACATACATACACACACACAACGTGTATATATATATATATATGTATTATTTATATATATATATATATATATATATATATTATATATATATAATATTAATAAAATTAATTATTATATATATATATATATATATATATTATATATATATATATCTATGTATATATCATATATATATATATATCGATATATAATATATATAAATATATATATTATATATATATATATATATTGTAGGAAGCCCTCTAAAATTTAGAAAAAATTGAAAGTTTTTATTTAAGCTTTCGGAGTGTACATATTCCTCTTCCCTCTTTCAGAAAGAGGGAGAGAATGTACTCTCCGAAAGCTTAAATAAAAACTTTCATTTTTTTCCAAATTTTAGTGGGCTTCCTACAACATATTGGAACACGGATACAGTGTTTAACTGCTATATATATATAATATATATATATATATATATATATAATATATATATATATATATAAATGATGCCACGAGGAAAATGGAAAGGCGAGAAAGCCAAGAACTTTCCATTTTCCTCCGTGGCATCACCTTTATTTATACATAGCATCACGTTATTCATATAATATATGTATATATATATTATATTATATAGTATTATATATATATTATATTTATATATAATATATATACTATATATATATCTCCAGAGAGACGGAGGAGCAGACAAATGTGATTACCATGAATAATCACATCACGACCTTACTTAACAAGCTATCTCATCTGGCATATTGAAGATCTCTCCAGCAGTGAAATTCATCATTATACAATGCCCCTCGGGCCTTGTAGTGAAGCCATTCTCTCTCTCTCTCTCTCTCTCTCTCTCTATCTCTCGGTGATAATGTATTCTAATGAGGGATATTGCGTAAAATGAGACAGAATACGTTCATCCGCGGAGTTAAAAAAATAGACATTTCCATTTCGATTCCAGCTCTCGCAATTAGGTCTGGTTTATAATTACAGAGGCTATTAGCTGTACACGTCTCTTTTTATTCGAATATGCCCCAGCGTGTCATTTGTCTTTTTTTATATTTTTTTTTGGTTAGTGCCTGGGACCCTCATGGTCTATGGATGTCGAAGGAATCTTTTTTCTAAATTGTTTACGAATGGCGTTCTTCTCTGTGGTTTTATGATGCAACTAGAAAGCTCGAGGAGAACGTATATCCCAGACTAGCCGAGAAAATAAGTAATTATTGTGTTTCCGGATTCTTATCAAAATAAATCCAACTTTTCACTGATCCCAAATCTCGACGAACTGATCGTCCGCCGTTCGTTTTCAGCGTTGAGAGGGAAGTTGACAGTAAGAAAGTTTAACAGGTGTAACAGCTTGACAACCTCAAAGCAGTTGCTTTATGAGACAATTGTTGGGTGAGGATGGATGGCAAGGCTGAAGAGAGAATATAAATGAAGGTATAGAAAAGGGAATGAAAGGGGTTGCAGCCAGTGATGCCCTTTTTTCTTCACAACATTGGCTTTAGCAAGTTACCATATGCAGTTCATCTGATTTTTTTTATTTTATTTATGATTTAAGGGTTAGAATGCGTATTTTCCGATGTAGAATTATTTTCCATGATGTTAAAAAAAAACACGTCACTAGCATAATATAAAGTATTTTTGACGAAGAAAAATAAAGGATTTCAATAAAATTCATTTGTATAAATAAGCAGGATATGTTTTATAACTTTATTTTCATAATAAAACATAAAAAGGCAAAATGAAGAATTTTTTTCTTCAGTGCCGTGGCCTGTGGTCGGAAAAGCCAAGGAGGGTTGCCAGATGTCACCAGAAAGCCACACTAATAGACGAAATTCCTCAAAACGGCAACCCTGGTTGCAGCTAGAGGCCGAAGAGACGCTGCAAAGAGCTTTAAGTAATGCCTCCATTGTTAACTAGGTCTTCTCAATTTTCTTTTATTTCCTTCAAGTCAGCAGATTAATGGGATGGAGAACCCTATACGTTAAGAACCTAGGATCTCAAGAAGATAAGAATGGATTTGGGAACAGTATGGCTTGACACTAAAGTGTGTGTGTATGTGTGAGTGTGTGTGTTTTGGGGAGGGGCATCAAATCCTTGAATATATGTGGCAGGCTGTACGGGGGTAGGGAGGGGGCAGGGTTTGCAATCCTTGAAAGCACTGGGGCAGACCGGAGGGGGTCGGGGGGAATGGGGACTTCATTTATTTGAAATTATCACCAAATTGAGGAGGACCTATTTCCTTCTGATCTTCGAAACCCTTCATGATGAACCCACGGGACATTTTCATGTTGGTAGTGAGGGAAAAAAAAACACTAAAAAACAAAAAGCGACAGGGAACGAACTCATTCGGATTCGACAATTGAATTTAGGTCAACAAATTAGACAGTCTTCCTTAAGCCATTCCCAGCGATGCAAAACGTCGCCGCTCGGAGTAACTCTGCTTGTCGGTCATGCCACTTTCAGCCCCAAATCGCCATATTAATTAACAATAGCAGAAACCGCAAATTTTTCCCAACTTTTTTCATGCAAAGACCAGTGAGATGCGCAGCCATGAAGGAAAGCATGAAGCCAGGAGAATAAGTATATCTTAGTTTAACCAGACCACTGAGCTGATTAGCAGCTCTCCTAGGGCTGGCCCGAAGGATTTAGATATTTTGACGAGGCTAGCAACCAATTGGTTACCTAGCAACGGGACCTACATGTAGCTTATTGTGGGATCCGATACCACGTTATATCGAGAAATGAATTTCTAATCACCAGAAATAAATTTCTCTGATTCCACGTTGGCAGAGTGGGGAATCGAACTTCGGACTACCGAAGCGGTAGGCAAGCACGTTAACCACTCGTCCAACGAGGAAGATGAAGCCAGGAGAAGATTGATTGACTTGTGAAATTTAGGGTGTCAGGCCAAGCACTGGGGCACTTTGGGCCATTCAGCCCTTGAGGCGTGAAGAGGAGTTCGAGTGCTTGGACAGCAAGGTAACTCTTCCAGAAAATAAAGGAAATGCAGCAAGAAGCAACAGTTAGAGGTGCTAGACAGCCAGACCAAGGAAGGGAATGTAGATCAATCAAAAGGCTAAAAATCAGGTTCAGTTAGAGTCATAAGAGCTGCTGCAAACACTGTAGAGACGCCTACAGTGCACCGTGTGAGGTCCGCTGACGGCACTTCCTCTCTACGGGGTTCGGTAGAAGATAATAAAGTGGTGTTTAACTTAGAAGGAAGCGATGGAACTGCCTATAGAAGGATTGAAGGTTATAAGAGTCAGGGAAAAAGGAAGGATGAACAGAGTTCCAAAGGATAGAAACAGTCACTGACCATTTTTTTTAAAGAGTTAACGTCTACCTGGATACCTGTATCACATTTTCGCTTACTCGGGGAGTAAGCCTACAAGCTACTTTGTTTATTGTTGTTGTTGTTGTTGTTGGGGGGGGGGGGTAGGAAAGGCTGAAAAGGTCTGAAAAAGGTGTTTTGCGTTGATTTAAATATACAGAAATTTAAGGCTAGCATATTTATGACTTATTTATTAGAATGAAAATGTAAAAAATAAATAATGTGCATGTTGAACAGTACAGAAAATTTTATTTATAGTAAAATATTGCGTATTTACTCCAACTTTCGTTGGTGAAACAACGCTCTATTTGACCGTAGATTTTAGCACTCGCCACGAGAAAGATGGAGGTCGGATCACGCCTTGTTTAAATTGTAGGAATTCCCCTCCCCCATTAAAGTCATTCAAAACTATTGCTACTAAAGAGTAAATTGTTTAAACGAAGCTGCCAATGCATCAGCTTCTTTTCTCTGTTGCGTTGCATGGACGAGTTCTTTTAAAAGACAGATAGAAGCACTATCATTTGATTTGCTGCCCTTTGAGATAGAGACATATATAATTTAAGAGTGAAAGCACGGAGTGTGATAAATGGAAGAATGGGAAATATGTCCACGAAATGGGGTAATTATTCTTATTTCTGAATATTTTTGTCGTCCTGTTTTACTAATTCTTTGGAGAGAGAGAGAGAGAGAGAGAGAGAGAGAGAGAGAGGAGAGAGAGAGAGAGAGAGAGAGACGTACTTCCAGAATGTCGGACAGACAGACAGACCAACACCAGAGAGAGAGAGAGAGAGAGAGAGAGAGAGAGAGAGAGAGAGACGTACTTCCAGAATGTCGGACAGACAGACAGACCAACACCAGAGAGAGAGAGAAAGAGAGAGAGAAACACACTTCCAGAATGTGGCGGACAGACAGACAGACCAACAGACCATAGAGAGAGAGAGAGAGTAAGGAGAGAGAGAGAGAGAGAGAGAGAGAGAGAGAGACTTCCAGAATGTCGGACAGACAGACAGACCAACACCAGAGAGAGAGAGAGAGAGAGAGAGACACTTCCAGAATGTCGGACAGACAGACAGACCAACACCAGAGAGAGAGAGAGAGAGAGAGAGAACGACTCAATTCAAGTCCGGTTTCAATTTTTGTAGTGACAGGCGGAAAATAATCAGTTAGATAATCTATTGCCAGATGGGACTAAATGACTGTGCCCTCTACATCTGTCCCTATGAAGCTGTAATGACTATTCTGATAATCAAATAATGCTTACTGAATGAGAGAGAGAGAGAGAGAGAGAGAGAGAGAGAGAGAGAGAGAGAGAGAGAGCCGTAACTCCTATATAAGGGAAGAATAAAACCAAAATATATAAAAAAAATTAAGAATCCTACCTAGAATTACAGAAATAAAAGATGATATTGGGGAGGAGTAACAAGATAGAAATACTACCAAACAAAAATGAGAGAGAGAGAGAGAAATTATAACCTCTATCCTATGATAATGATTCATTGCCAGAAGGGCTGACAAGCAGATAACAAAGAAAGAGAGAGAGAGAGAGAGAGAGAGAGAGAGAGAGATGAGGGGGAATTGACCTTATCTCACATGCAAATCTGAGAGAGAGAGAGAGAGAGAGAGAGAGAGAGAGAGAGAGAGAAACTACCTTATTCCAAAAGCAAATCAGTTGAGAGAGGGAGAGGAATTACCTTATCCCAAAGATAAATCTAAGGGAGAGAGAGAGAGAGAGAGAGAGAGAGAGAGAGAGAGAGAGAGAGAGAGAGAGAGAGAGAGAGAAATGACCTAATCTCAAAGGCAAATCCTCAAAGAAATCCATATACTGTCCAGATGAATTTCTTTCCTCTCGTTTCCTTCCCTATCCTCCCGGAGAGGGACGATACTCGAAGGAGTTAATGACGTGGCTGGCAGAACCATCTGGACGTCCCGGTGGAAATAAAACAAAAAAAGAAGCCGAAATCGGCCACAAACATATGACGGAGAAACTTTTATGGTCTGTCGTAGGGGAAAGTTTCTCGCCCACTATTTTATCATTCCTACATTTAGTTTCCTCTCGTTCTAATTTCTTTTTTTTTTTATGTTGGTGGTCTTATTTTTGTATGTATGTATGTATCGATATATATATATATATATATATATATATATATATATATATATATATATATATATATATATACAGGCAGTCCCCGGGTTACATCAGGTTCGCGTTAAGTCATTCCGGACTTAAGGCACTTGCCTCATAAAGCTGTTAACATGATTTACAGTGGTGTAACCTGGACTTACAGCGCTGTTTTTATTTACTCCCGATATAATTATGATGATTTGGGTTAAGGAATGGAACCCGTGCTGTAACCCGGGGACTGCCTGTACATACATATACACCTATATCATTCTGGTTGGAGTTTTGGTCGTCCTGTGGGCAATAAATTCTCAAATGGATATTGCTGAATTGGAACCAACGAAGTTATAATCAGTGCTGTCAAATCGACAATTCTATGCTAATACCCCAATTTGTTTATTTTTCCTGGAAAAACTAATTACTGAAATATGTAACACTGATGACGTCATAACTGCGTATAATTCTTCTTTTAACATGGAAGTAGAGTTTTATAATCAATAGATAAGGTTTGGAAAGGCCATAGTACAATCAATACATATTGGCCTGGTAGGTAGGTAGTTGTCGGATTCAGAATGTCTTCTTGTTTTATTATTATTATTATTATTATTATTATTATTATTATTATTATTATTATTATTATTATTATTATTATTATAGTAAACATCAGCGCCTCTAAGATTCTGAAGATTCTGGTCGAAAGTTAATCCACTAGCTTCTTATTCAAGGGTGAAATCGAGCTAACTGTATAATGAAGGAGCAATTGTACAATACCCAGTAAGTAAAACTTACGTCGCACACGAAAAAAATTCGGTTACCCTAACTTAGGCTGTTCACGGACCTCTTCATTCGCTTACACATGGCCACCACTAACAACATTTAGATTTCACTATAAAATTGCTTCAGTTTAGTAACCAAGAAAGAGAATGGCAAGCCTAGTATACGAACCTGTTGTAGCCCTAAGTAGTAGAAGAAAGACAGGAAACAGATAGTCAACAGACCAGGCTCTTAAGGAATACAAATAGACACTGCTAACAACAGTTAGATCTCATTGAAATCCTTTTTCAAGCTCAGAGACCAAGCGAATGGCAAGCCTAGTATATTAACCTACTGTAGCCCCAAGTAACAGAAGAAAGAAAGGAAATATGCATAGTCAACAGACGCGGCTCTCAAGGAACAGAAAGATAAAAAGGCCACGAAAAAGAAGGGGGAAGATAATCTAATGTTGCTCTCCCTACAACTCTTTCTGGATACTAGGGACCCTCTAATTCCTCTGCCAATCTGTTTACCAAACGTGTTCGTAGGCCATTTCTGGCCACTCCTCACAATACT
>NC_087215.1:63032892-63035392 GCF_015104395.2 Macrobrachium nipponense | reverse complement strand
ACACCTGTCTCTCAGTCATTCACCATACCATTCACCCCTACGCGGCTGATTCTGTCAGCCGTCTTATCGAGTAGGAGGAGGAGGAGGAGGAGGAGGAGGAGGAGATGAAAGGAAATGCGAGACGGAGGAGTCTTTGATGCTTGATTGATTTCGTTTCTATTTGTGCGGCTGAGTTGAGAGCCCCTGAGTCGTCTTCCTGGAAGTGGAAAGTGAACCCCCGATGCTAAGGACGTGAAGGCTTAGGGAGGAAGGGAAAGAAAGGGGTTCCCTCTTCATCACTCCGTCTTGTCTTGGCTTCCCCGTAAGGATGGGTGGGGGATGAATGGGATCTCTCTCTCTCTCTCTCTCTCTCTCTCTCTCTATCTCTCTCTCTCTTCTCTCTCTCTTTATATATTGAGTGTATACCTAAACAACTCTGTGATATATTATATATATATATATATATATATCTTATATATATATTTATTTATATATTATATTGTATGTTTCTATAGTTTAGGTCCCCTTCATTAATACACTAAAAACGCAATAAGGATGATTAATTAAGAATGATCTCCTCTCTCTCTCTCTATAAGTGTATACCTAAACAATTATACATGTATATATGTACACACAACACACACACACACACACACACACACACATATATATATATATATATATATATATATATATATATATATATTGTATGTCTTCAAAGTTTAGGTCCCCTTTATTGATACACTGAAAACGTAACAAGGGTGAGTACCTTAAAAATTCTCTCTCTCTCTCTCTCTCTCTCTCTCTCTCTCTCTCTCTCTCTCTCTCTCTCCTCTCGATGTTTATGAGGATGTGGACTTTTCTGGAACATTTGATTGGAGATGGATGGCGGCTCAGACAGTTTCACACATATAGCTTTGGCACGGGAGCATTTCATACGATCGCTAACCGATTAGCTTCTTTCATTTCAACATTCACTCGTAAATATAAGGAAAGAGAATGTATTCACCAAAGAAATTTCCTTCTGAAGAATAACTATCTGACATTATGATCCATCCTATAAAGAACTTTCATCCTGTGGATTGAGATATACTACCTAAGCAGGACCTGTTTATAGAAAAGTATTTTGAAAACCGGTTAAGAAAAAAGTCACCATAGAAAGCAAAAGTTTAAGTGAATAAATATAAAACCTTAGTGAAGGTCGAAGGCTCCTGTTTTTTTTTTTTTTTTTTCTTATATTGACTTTATCCTCTGCAGTGGCTTTTTTCTTAACCTTTCCAGACAAACACAAATAATGCGTTTTTATTTTTGGATTCTAAAGAGCGGTGTTCTTCGTGATCAAAAAATTTATGCTCATTCTTTAGTAAGAAGGAACTGATAGAGATCGCATTGCTTAGAACAGCTGAGGAGGATAATTAACGATAGGCTGGGTTCTATATCGAAGAGTATCTTAGCCATAGAGATTTTCTATTACAAGAAAAACATGGGGGATTAGGATGGTGACCACATAGTTCATTACTAACAAAAAAGTTCCCAGGAAACCGTGTGAGTTTCGCCCAGTTTTGAGAGAATGGAACTTACTTCTTTAATACCCTAACCTACCTCGCGGGAAGGGAAGGGTATGTAGGGGAACCATGGTTCTTGCAACGCCATTTTGCAAATTCAAATCAAGTCATCATCCATTAGGAGGAAAGCTCTTAAATACTGTAATAACAACAGGAACAGGCCATAAACAGTCGAAACTAATATTACATATTTATTGATACACTGAAAACGTAATAAAGGTTACCTTTAAAAATTCTCTCTCTCTCTCTCTCTCTCTCTCTCTCTCTCTCTCTCTCTCTCTCTCTCTCTCTCTCTCTCTCGATGTTTATGAGGATGTTGACTTTTCTGGATCATTTAATTGGAGATGGATGGCGGCTCACACAGTTTCACACATATATTACATATTTTACATAAGAAAATTTAATCTCTAAATGATACTTCAAAACCTAGACATGTTATCAAACTATTGCTCTGAAAGGTGCGTCTAAATTCCGACTCACTCAGATCAGATATCGAACTTAATTAGGACTTGGAGAAAAGAGATGACCTTTAGTTAAGTTGAAAAAGTTGGATAATCGTCACCGGCCTTATTCCAGAGCTAATGATGAAAGGAGTAGGGAGGTAAAAACTTTATTTTCTTGAATATTACTACCATGTCAAATGAAATCCTTCAAATAGCGAGGCACTTTTAAGAGGCGGACTTACAATCATCACAACTTTGTAAGCCTCTCTCTCTCTCTCTCTCTCTCTCTCTCTCTCTCTCTCTCTCTCTCTCTCAAATATTTGCATGAAACGAGTTTTCTCAGGATTATCTATTCCATTTTCGAGACCAATGATTCTTCAAGATAATCCGATCACAATCATGCAGTAATGACTCTCATTCCGTTTGGTCTGCTGGAAATACGCGTTCTATGCCATCTCGTTTCAGGCCACACAGGAAATGACAAGTGAAATCAGTCATGCACTTAAAGGGAAA
>NC_087215.1:63020392-63027892 GCF_015104395.2 Macrobrachium nipponense | reverse complement strand
ATATATATATAATGTGTGTGTATATATATATATATATATATATATATATATATATATATATATATATATTTATATATATATATATGTGTGTGTGTGTGTGTGTATAACTGAAACACGAAAGTTTGGAACGTGATAAATGCTTAAATAAAGGTATAAGCCACGAAGAAAGTGGAAACACTGGAGTAGCTGCAAGATCTTTCGACTCAACGTCCTTTACTTAACAGACAGACTGACATACATGTGAAATAGATAGGACAAGGAAAGGTCGTATAAGTGACAGATAGGGAATATAAGGAGATTAGTACCTAGAATCCAACACACCTGGAGTAGTAACCTTCCCAAAACGAATAAACATGGGTACAATTTAAGAGGTTTACAAAAAGATTAAGTCCAACTGCTCAGACACAGGGACAAGACAATTAAAGGATTATACCTTTATATATATATATATTTATATATATAATATATATATATATATATATATATGCATATATATATAGCATTCATATATATATATATATATATATATATATATATAATATATATATATATATTATATATCTCTAATAAAAGGAGCCCATAAAAACACACCAAAATGTGAGAGAAAAGTACTATATTTCAGAGACTGCTGTCTCTCTCTTCAGGTTTATGAATGAGAAAAGTTTACAGAAAAGGTGGTATTTATACCAAGAGATCCGTCCACAAGTAAGCCAATTTAGGTCACCCCCGCTGATAATCTTCCTTTAATCTTCTTAAGCGTTGGTTGAATGAACACTTCGTCGACGACATCTGAGATCCACGCCCCTTTTGAGATGTTCATTACCTGCTTCTCTTTTATTAAGGCCGATTCCATCATTTGACTCTTGTACCGGCAGTTTGCTGCTATAAATTACACGTGACAAATTCCAGTTTATTCTATGGTTATGTTCTTTATATGGTTTGTGTTGTATTAATCTCTGGGGAAGTGATTTACCTGTATATCGACAAAATCAACCAGCTCCTTAGCGACACAAATACTTACGAAAAACGGACGAAAAATCCCTTCCAGAACGTTCCCACAGAATTTTTTCGGAAAGTAAGATTAATTGGCCAAGACAAAAAGAGTATTGAACTATTAGAGAAATTAAAGTAATTAATCCTAAATTACCCTACTTTTATGGCCTTCCCAAAACTCACAAAGACAATCTTCCATTCAGACCCATCGTTCATGCGCCGGAGCTTTCAATTACAAAATTTCTAATGGTTAGCTGGCCTCCCTTTCTCCTTTTTTAGGCACTTTTTTTTCTCCCAGTCAACATCAAACATTCGGAAGATTTTTGTCACAAATTCAGAGAAGCACATATACCACTTCACAACATAAAACTTTTAAGCCTTGACGTAGACTCCCTATTCACAAAAGTACCAGTACAGGACGTTCTTTTCAGTTTTTAAGGAAAAATTATCCCCCTATTCAGATCATTTCCCATTGGCGCTTGACAAAATAATAAAAGTTAGTTGAATTATGTGCATCTAATAACGTATTTTCATTCGAGGAATCATTCCACCAAAGCAAAAATTCGGGTGTAGTATGGGTAGTCCTTTAATTCTGTTTTAGCCAATCTGTACATGGAATACTTTGAACTACAGTAATAAATGCAATAAAAACCCAAAAACATGCTGTGGATGAGATACGTGGATGACATCCTAACATTTTGGGATAATAAGTGGGGTAATTTTAATGAATTCCTCTCAAAATTAAACGCATTAGTTCCCAGCATCAAATTTAAAGTTGAATGGGAAACGGACAACAAAATTCCATTTTCTTGATGTTTTAATAATCAGAGACATGACAGAATACAAATTTACCATATACAGAAAACCAACGTTCTCACTTTCATATATTCACTACTTTAGCTATCACGACATTACTATCAAGATAAGGGTAGCTAGCAACCTATTCTTAAGAGCCTTACGAATTTGCTTCCCCAGATTTCCTGGAAAAAGAATTTGAACTAATTCGCAAGCAACTTTCATCTTTAAAGTATCCTGACCATATAATTGAGAAAGCAATTCAAAAAGCAAACGTATTTTTCTACCGACCCCAACCCCCTAAAGACAAGACCCAACAATAAAATAAAAATTCCTCACCTGGAGACGAATTAATTAAGAGAGTAACCCGCACCTTGGGAAATCCAACCCTTTTGCATTTACCTACCCACAAATTACCTAGCCAAATCCCTGATTAACGTCCAACAAAAGAACATCTCCCCAAAGACTCTGGGGTATATGAGATCCCATGCCAGGACTGTGACCAATTCTTACATCGGATTTACCAGGTAAATCACATCCCAGAGATTAACTACAACACAAACGGTCAGTTAGTATGGACACGAACTCGGCTATTTTCAACCATATAAATGAACATAACCATAGAATAAACTGGAATTTGTCACGTGTAATTTATAGCAGCAACTGCCGATACAAGAGTCAAATGATGGAATCGGCCTTAATAAAAGAAAAGAGAAGCAAGTAATGAACATCTCAAAAGGGGCGTGGATCATCAGATGTCGTCGACGAAGTGTTCATTCAACCAACGCTTAAGAAGATTAAAGGAAGATTATCAGCGGGGTGACCTAAATTGGCTTACTTGTGGACGGATCTCTTGGTATAAATACCACCTTTTCTGTAAACTTTTTTTCATTCATATACCTGAAGAGAGAGACAGCAGTCTCTGAAATATAGTACTTTTCTCTCTACATTTTGGTGTTTTTTATGGGCTCCTTTTATAGATGGAATTCTGTTGTTACAGAACATTTTTACCAGTCATATATATATATATATATATATATATATATATATATATATATATATATATATATATATATATATAATATATGTATGTATATATATATTACGTAAACACACACACACACACATATATATATATCATATATATATATATATATATATATATATATATCTATATATATAATGGTATGTGTGTGTGTGTGTGTTTTAACATATACATTTTTCACTTACAGGCCCGTTCCCTTTGATAGGGTGGCCGCAGATGTTATCTTTCTCTTTATCAACAAGTTTTTTTAATTATATTAGGTTGCTAGCAGGGGCACTTATAGTAGATTCACATCAACCGTGCATTTGACGTCTAGGCCAGTCCCTTAAGACGCTCCTGATTGGCTGTTGATAAGCCAATCACAGAGCTGGAAACTCTCAGTCTCTCAAGAGAGTTCACACAAGCAGGATGTATGTTGCACCTCTCCTGGGGGATACGTCTTTCAGGAGAGTTGGAACATACATCCTGCTTATGTGAACTCTCTCGAAAGACTGAGAGTTTCCAGCCCTGTGACTGGCTTATCAACAGCCAATCAGGAGCGTCGTAAGGGACTGGTCTAGACGCCAAATGCACGGTTGATGAGCATCTACTATAGTAGGAAGGGAAGTTTGGTAGCCAATGGGAAACATCATTCTACAAGCAATAAATATCAAGATATGAAAGCGTAGGCAAAACCTTTGATCATAAATATGCAGATAACAAGTGCTGTGATATAATGATACAACAGCTTTCGAATGAAATTGCCGCTTTTTTCAAGAATATAAAGTCGTTCAATGAAAAATGTTTTAAAAGCTACCTTTGTTTTTAATATAAAATCGTTCAATGAAAAATGTTTTAACAGTTACCTTTGCTTTGTGAATACAAAAATCGTTCAGTGAAATAGTGGTTCTAAGGATTACCTTTGTTTAGAAAATATAAAATCATTCCGAGTTACAATTGTTTTGTGAATATAAAATCTTCAATGAAAAAGTTTTTAGCAGTTGCCCTTATTTTGTGAGTATAAAATCGTTCAATGAAAAAAATTTCTAAGGTACAACTCTGTTGTAAATATAGAATCGTTCAACAACAATTTTTTTGAACAGTTAATTTTACTTCGTGGCTACAAAATCGTTCTGTCAGTTGTTGAACAGTTACCTTAATTTTGTAAATATAAAATTGCTCAATGAAAAAGTTACTGAGCAGTTACCTTTGTTTTATTAATATAAAATTCTCAGTGATAAAACATTCAAAAGGAATAACGAGACAGCAAACACCGTTCAAGGCGAAAGAATAAAACTGATGGTAGGAAAAAAAGACAAAATTGAACAGCAACAGTTGACGATTAGCATACCAAGGCGATTTCCGAACATTAAACGGAATAAAAAACAGGGCAATAATTAACATAAAGAAAGAGAGAGAGAGAGAGAGAGAGAGAGAGAGAGGGATATACGAACAATTAACATAAAGAGAGAGAGAGAGTTACAAGGAGTTACAAGGATTAGGATGTCTCAAAGACTTGTTAGTCCATCCGAGGAGACATCGTGTGCTCACTTATCTCTAGGAGCAGGTTTTAATGTTCATTCACAGTGTCCTGATGATTTTGTCTAGCTTTCTTTTAAACTCTTCCACACTGTTGCTGTCCACAACTTCTTGTGGCAGTTTATTCCACGTGTCACATATCTGGTTTTCGTTTAACGTATATAGGTTACTGTCTTCTTTTGTTATGGCTTTCATTATTTTAATGTTTCTATTAATTGTCCTCTCAATCGTCGTGTTTCTAAGCCATACATGACCAGGATCTCTAGTCGTCTTTGGTAAACTATTTGCCTGATGGATGGAATTAACTTTGTGGCTCTTGATTGTACCTCTTCTAATCTATTTATGTCCTTTCTTAGTGTTGGTGACCAAAACAGTACTGCATATTCAAGATGAGGTCTAACTATTGATGTGTAGAGCTGCAGCACAGTTTCCTTGTGTCTGTATTTGAACTGCCTCTTTATGTATCCTCTTAGTTTCTGTGTCTTCTTTTCTGCTTTTATGCACTGTTTTGTGTATTTTCAGTCCTTGGCAATAATAACCCCAAGGTCCTCTTCTTGTTCTACACTATTTATAGGGTTGTTCGTTCCTATTTGTAATACTTTACACTAATCCACATTAAAAGGTATTTGCCATCTTTTTGACTACTCTTCTATTTTCTGCATTTACGCCTAGTTTGGGAGAATCACATATAAAGAATATACGAATAACTAACATTGAGAGAGAGAGAGAGAGAGAGAGGGACCCAAGTCACAAAAAGTAAGAGATACTAGTAAACTAACATACCCAGAGAGAGAGAGAGAGAGAGAGAGAGAGAGAGAGAGCCACAAAAAAATAGGAGATACGAGTAAACTAACATCCAGAGAGAGAGAGAGAGAGAGAGAGAGAGAGAGAGAGAGAGAGAGAGAATCAAAATAGAAGCTACGAATAAACTAACTAACTTAGAGAGCGAGACAGAGAGAGAATCACCAAAAAAGGTAGGAGATACGTAAAAATAGACTAAAATACAGTGAGAGAGAGAGGGACTAACAATAAAAAGAAGCTACGGATAAGATAACTTAAGAGAGAGAGAGAGAGAGAGAGAGAGAGAGAGAGAGAGAGAGAGAGAGAAAGGGTGTTCTCCGAATAATCTGGGGTTAAGTCAAGCGGGACGGAAAGTTGCCCGGGATTTTATTCATGAAGGGTTAAAGGTTCTTTCTGTTCGAGGGGAAAAGAGAGAACAGACTTCGGCAGAGGCAAAAGACACAATGTTACCCGGAGTCACAAACAATTTGGGAGAGGGACCGAATCGGGTGGGTGAGCGAGTGACCGAATTCACTGAGTGGAAGAGCGAATAGGCGGATGGCCGAAACTTGAAAGGGTGTGGGAGCTAACGAATCCGATAAACGATTGAGAGAGAGAGAGAGAGAGAGAGAGAGAGAGAGAGAGAGAGAGAGAGAGGAAGATATAAAGGGACAGAACTTAGAAAGATATCATGTCAAAGCAAATAACACTGAGTTTGGAGTTGCAATGGAAAAGATATATAAAGAATTGCATGTAAAACAAGGCGTGGTCCGACCTCCAACTTACTCAGGACGCGTGCAAGATTATCCCCTCACGCGTAAGTTGTAAACATTATACTCTTAACGTAAATTAAAACATGCTAAAATCTATGGTCAAATAGATCCTTGTTTCACCAACGAAAAGCAAAATAAATATGCTATATTTTATTAGCAATAATTTTTCTGTACTGTTTAACCTGCACATTATTCATTTTTTTACATTTTTATTGTAATACATAAATTATAAATGTCCTATCCTGAAATTCCTGTATCTTTAACTCGACGCAAAGAATATTTTTCAACAACAACAACAATAATAAGGTAGCTTGTAGGCTACTTTATTATTGTAAATAGTAAGCGACAATACTGAGAAACTGACAAGAAACTATGGAGTTGCAATGGAAAAGATATAACGAATTTCATGTAACAAACGAAAAAAAAAACTCAGAACGTGAACAGCAACTTTGGTGGCAGAGAAATAACGCATGAAATATAAAAAATAACGATGAGTTGTATAGTAGAAGAAAAGACATCCAGAAGAGGTTTTATGAATGAAGCAGATATTATGTAGACAGTTGTGTGAAAAGTTCGAGAGCAAAGAGAAAAGTTGGCACGCGAGATACACAAGTTTTGAGTTGGCCTATGATATAGCAGCAATGAGGAGAATATTGTGAAGGCTATTTTGGCGTGTTCGTACTTAAGGCGATAAAGCTTTCTTGCTTCTGCGCAGGCACGAAACGAAATGGCATTCTGCAAGGAAACAAGGTGTAACCGACCTCCAGCTAACTGGGTACGCATGTAAAATTTTCCCTTCACACATAAGTTGTAAACATTATATTCTTAACTTATAAAGTAAATAAAAAATGTGATAAAATCTACGGTCAAATAGAGCCTTGTTCCACCAACGAAAATTGAAATAAGAATACTATATTTCATTAGAAATAATTTTCCTGTACTGTTTAACATGCACATTCTTATTTTTTTTACATTTGGATTCTAATAAATAAATCCTAAATATCCTATCCTAAAATTCCTGTTTCATTAACTCAATACGAAACAACTCTTTCAGACCTTTCTAGGCTTGTCATAGACCTCTCCTACTCCCCAAAACACGAACAAGAAGAAGAAGAGCAACAACAAAGTAGTTTGTGGGCTTACTCCCCGAGTAAGCGAAAGCAAAACATATTATCCCTGAAGTAAATTATTTTTTCATTGCAAATTTGATGTTAACCATCATGGAGGAGCTATATGCCATTCATCTGCTCCAGTCTCAAGAAATTAAAATCATTCTCGCTCGAGCACTAAATTTATCAACCATTTTTAATATCTACCTCTTCCAACGAAGTATATATTATTGAAGTGATGGTCATCATTGTTAATATCCTACTTTTTCTTCTCCTCATCCTACTTCTCCTTCTTCTTCTTCTTTCTATTATTATTATTATTGTTATTATTATTATTATTAACTTCTGAATAATGAAAGTACTAAAAAACCTATTGCTATGATTATTATTATTATATTATTAAGCTTATTATTATTATTATTATTATTATTATTATTATTATTATTTTCACGAGCTTCAAGGCTCAAGCTACACGTGCTGGAACCCA
>NC_087215.1:63010392-63015392 GCF_015104395.2 Macrobrachium nipponense | reverse complement strand
ATTAGAAAGCCTAGCTAGTTAGGAGTCTTTTACTAATAGTTACGGCAAAAGAAGTGTACAATTCTTTTGTCTGTGATATGTTAGGGTATTCATTTTTAACTTAGTTTTCATTCCAAGTGTTGGTAACCGCTTACCTCTCAGCTTAATTCAGCTTCGCGCACTCTCGCGCCTGCGCGGTCTCAACCAACCTTCGTTCTCACAAAGAAGCAGCCATGTTTGTTATCTCTTTAAGCATTATCTAAACAATTTAAGCAAAGTAACGTAAGTCTCGAAGTTTTAACGTAAATAATATCAATCTCGGTACTAGTATCTATCGTTCTGCCAGAGAAATTAACGTAATTCGCCTTGAATAAGAAACTAGAATTTCGTGTTGTAAATTGCCTCCGCATTTACAGAGAATCAGCTGTTTTGAACGACTCGCTGCAGCATCGCTCACTCGCTCGCTGAGAGAAAGTTTCATTTCACTTCGCACTAAACGTAACCTTTTCTTTTACAAATGTTTGCTAACATTTTCATTTTAAAATCCTTACCATCATTTCACTGTTCACAGGGACCTAGTAATCTTACATAAAGTTAACGTAAATCGTCAAGTAGAGTAAATCACAAGAATTGTTAACGTAAAACGCGTCTTTGTAAAATTCATATTGAAACACAAATCATTTCATAAGCGCAAGCCGCTACTATTAACGTAAAAATCGTTCACCGCGAGCGCGTTGTCATTTTCATAAAACGTTATCAAAAGCAATTCTTTCATTAAACGTTAACGTAAGTAGATAATTTAACGCAAGTTGCGTCATATTAAACTAACATTAGTAGTTGAATTCAATATAAGGGAGTTCATTCATATATCATTTTTCACCCTCTCCGAGAGAGAGAGAGAGAGAGAGAGAGAGAGAGAGAGAGAGAGAGAGAGAGAGAGAGAGAACCCAGTATTCACGAAGCCAAGAGTACTACATCTTACCATTAATTATAGCATGCAGAATTAACATTATTTTAGTCTCTTGTGTCTTCCATTTACACAGCGTGATACGTACGCGCATGTGTCCATTGCAGTTTGCAAGCATTTATTTATTTCATTTATCGAATACTTCAGCGAGGGACTGAGCATTTCTAAAATTATCATTACCTGTCGTTGCCCGAGTGGTCTTTTAATTTCTTTTTATCCCAAAAGACTTGCGTGTAACGCAAGCACAAACCGCACAGTGTGCCACCGCAAATTCATTACTTCCAGACAAGGAAGCCTACCAGTCTAGGACTGGCCACCACCAGTGCACGTCAGGTCTTACCATTTTACAGTGCCACTAATTCTTGACACTGTCCATCGACTGGCTGCTGAAGTACTCCCACCTTTTACTTTCTCTCCTCCACCATTACACTCTGCCATGAGCAGTGCCATTTCACTTCAGCATATTTATTTAAGTATACTGCATGTAGTGTCCGGGACACACCAGTACGATACCAGTGCTCCAAGGAACACCTCCTCATAAGTGCCATTGCACCTGTACAGGCCGTACAGGTAGCCATTAAACCTGCGTGTCCGTCCTTACGGAACGCCCAAGTAACTAGTGTGTCCGTGTACAAGGGTCAGTGATCCTTCGGAACACTCAACAAGGGAACGCCTCCCCAAGTGCCACAATACCAGCCCTAAGTGCTGTCAAACCTGCGTGTCCGTCCTTACGGAACGCCCAATTCATTAATGTCCGTGTACGAGGATCAGTGATCCTTCGGACCAATCAAGGGAACGCCTCCCGAAGTGCCGCAATACCAGCACTACTAGTGCTGTCCAAAAGGAACGCCTCCTGAAGTGCCATCGCACCTGTACAGACGTACAGGTAGCCCTATACCTGCGTGTCCGTCCTACGGAACGCCCATTCATTAGAGTATCCACCATTTTGGATCACTCCACCAAGGAACGCCTCCGTAAGCGCCGCGCACCTGTATTGGACCTACAAGTAGCCCATTCCAGCGTCTCCCAAGTTGGGAACGCCCGTAAGTGTGACGTACGCCGCACACTTCATTAGATTTTTTCACCTCATCAGAAGGTGCCATTCACAAAGTGCCACCGAGCACCCAGTCTTTTCAGACTTTTCATTACCACGTCGCAGAACCCATTTCCAAGTGAGTGCCACTTTCCACAGTAGGCACTCCCATTCCATTCAGTACCCTTTCCTGGCCATTATCTTCATTTTCCTCCGAGCCTCTACTGCAGCCTAAGGGAAATGTCTTCCCCTGCTTCCCGCGACTTCTTTGCCATAGAGCTAGAGAAGCTCGGAGCCCTCATAACTCTGGGCAAGGAGGCCGGTTACACTGGACCAGCACTTGACCAGTGGATAAAGGCGCAGCAGGCTGCTGCGCGCCTGCAAGAAAAGGAAGAAAGAGAAGCAGAAAGGAAGGCACGTGAAGAAGAGAGAAAGCATGAGCTAGCTCTCTTAGATGACGCATCTCTCTGCTAGTTTCTAAGCCCCAGACCATGAGCTGGACTTCCGGTAAGAGGTGGTTGTGGAGGTTCTGCACCACTTGTTGTGTGCGTGGGCATGCTGTGGATTTCTGACCAGTGCCCAAGTCGTCTCTACCTTGGGAGGAGAGCTTCAGGGTGAACTTCTCCAAGGCTACCATGTAGCCCTGCTGATGAACAGTCTTCTACGGCCTATCAGTGGGTACAAGTCATAGCCGACACCGAAGCCCAGGTCTCCCTTATTTCCAGAAAGGCATTGCCTAGGGGTGCCAAAATCCAGACGAACGAGAAATTCAGTTTGAATGGATTGACGGTACCTCTATTTCTGTTCCTTCGGTCCTTCTGAATGTAAAAAAAAAAATGCCTTTTCTGGACCAGGAGACCAAGGAAACCACATTGTGCCGCCTGGGCGTAGTTGACCAATTTCATGATGTTTATCAGGTGATATTGGGCCGAGATCTATTAAGCGTATCTCCCCCTGGACGCAGCTCCCACTACCAGATGCACCGGATCCCTGCAGCATGCCTCATAATCAAAACCATCAATTTTAGATTCAGAGGCTAGTGCCTCCGATGTCCCGACATCCCTTTTATTTGTGAACCTGGCCCTGACCCAGTGTCAGAGCCAGACGTTTCTTCCGCATCATCTCAGCCTCTTACCATCTTACCGCCTACCTCCTCCACTTTGGAAGAGGTAAGCCCACCAGTTAACCCCGGACTTGCTTCCGAGGATGATTCAACGGAGGTTCCTTAACCTCCCTACCTCACACACTGCCAGAGAGGACTCTTCACCTGTGCCAGAGCACACTGCCAGCTTGTGGGACTCCACAGATCCGCAACCTGGGGTGGGGCCATCTCGGCCTTACCGTCCAGTGCCACGGAAGAGGTTCTGGAACACGATCTGCCGAGACTGTGGCCGCAAGGGAATCACATGTCTGCCAACTATGGAGGGTGCGCGCGAACCACAATATTCCTGCCATCGCAATGGCCGTCACCATCCTCTTCACTAGGACCCCCAGCTAGGGGCCCTATAACAGTCGCACCCCTCCAAAGCCATTATCGCCAAGCCACGTCAGAGCCTACGACGACTCTGGCGCTCAAATCTCCCTAATACGGAATATCGAATCCCCCGAGGGCAAACGCGATAGACATCACTTAATAACCATTGAAGGTATCAACCATATCAAGTTGATTCTTCCTACTGTCCAATTGATGGTCACCAGACCTCGTTTCTCCAGAGTATGTACTCTTGCAGTTGCAAGCTACATTCCAGGAGGTTACGACCTCCTCCTAGGGCAAGACATGAAGTCTCTCACATTCCAAAAAGCCTAGGGGTCCTAACCCCACAACAAATCACTCCAAAGCAAGGAGTCATCGAAATTCTACTTCCTCTAGGAAGTACGTCCACCAACAGTCTCCCCCGTTACCAAGGAGGGAGATTGACCATTCGCAGTTCCGTTGCAAAACCTGTAATGTAATAGGGCACTCTACTAATTGGCCTAGGTGCCCTAGCCGACTACCAGCAGCGGACAATGTCCATTTTCCACAAGGCTTAGCCTTCAACAAGAGACAGGAGCCTCTGTCTCCCATTTTCAAGGGCACGCTGAGAGGTATTGCACCTCCGGTACCCGTCACAGGTCCAGTCGACCTCAACTCTCTGCCAGTGCCACTTGGCAGCACTGAGCAGTGCCAAGCTCCGTCCAGCCTGGACGTAGAGCCACCACAGAACTTGACTTCTGCGCCTGGCCCCGAGCTAGTGCCAGCGCCTAACCTAACCAAGGATCCTCCTACAGGAGATCCTCCAACAGGCATGGAGCTTACCGCAGCCCATGGCCAATCCAAAGTCCATGAGTCTTCTTCGCCCTCACCACTGACGCCCGAGGATGAACCTCCGGCAGACCTAACCTTCATACCTCCTCTGGAAAACCAGGAACTGCCCAACCAGGAGTCAGTCTGGAGTTTTCCCCTTACGACGGCTGTCGCAGCAGCCGGAGTGAGGGCCTCCCCTGCAGTAGGTTCCACCTCTACGACGGTTGCTGCAGATACCGAAGTAGTGTTTGTTCCTCCTGAAATCCCTCAGGCTACCACTGCCTCTGCTCCTGCCGGCGTTTCTGGCCTTTCCCCAGAGTCGGTGCCTCCGTCTACTCCTAGGACTGGTATAGCCAGGTCCTGGAGGAATAAGAAGAAGAAGAAGAAGGGACGTAGCAAATCATTAACACACTAACCAAAGAGCCACATGCTCTCCTTGACACCTGTGCCCGAGGTACAGATTCGCATTCAATTGCAGAGTGATCCTGGCACCTACCCAGAGAAGGTAGCCAGCCTGATCTCTGCCAGTAGAACTAACCCTCTAACCCCTAGCCATGGTGATACTAACCCTCACTTAAATATAATTACCTCATTGCATTTCCCCCCTGGTCAACTAACCACTCATCATCCCCACGCATCATTACCTCTCTTATGTATTTTAACAATTCCGTCGCTGACTACTGCTGTGCGTACCACACTCTGGAATGATTGCGTCTTCATTTAACTATAATGAGTAG
>NC_087215.1:62997892-63002892 GCF_015104395.2 Macrobrachium nipponense | reverse complement strand
CTTATTCACTCACGCACTTAACGTACTCACTAATTCATCACTTACGTACTCATTGCTCACTGATTTACTCATTCACGGGCTTACTCACTACACTCACTCATTCACGTACTTATTCACACACTACACTCCCACATTCACTCACTCACTATTTCATTCACTTACTAACGTGCTCACTAATTCACCCACTCACGCACTCATTGCTCACTAATTTACTCATTCACGTACTTACTCACTACACTCACTCATTCACGTACTTACTCACTCACACATTCACTCACTCATTAATTCACTCATTCACTCACGCACTAACTCAAACATTCACTCACTCACTAATTCAGTCACTCATTACCTCTCACTTACTAATATTAGTCACTCAGTAACTCATTCACTCACTCTATCTCACTGTCACTCACTCACTAATTCACTCAATGTCACTCACTTGCTCTCACTCACTGTCACTCACTTGCTCTCACTCATTGACTACTCTCACAACGAATTCAATCATTTCCCAAACTGTTTGTGACTCCAAGTTGACTTTGCCTTTTGTCCAGGCTGGAATTATATTATTCCCTCTCTCTCTCTCTCTCTCTCTCTCTCTCTCTCTCTCTCTCTCTCTCTCTCTCTCTACCGTTTTCTGCGTTACATGCTTTACATCTCCCGGGAGGCCCACAACCCCAGTTCCTGTAATATATATGCAAATCTTAAACTGCTGTTCTTCATTGGTTTAAAATTCATATTCCAAAGCCTTAGCAATTATTTTTTTCTTCACAAAATAAATTTTCCTGATAAAATAATTAATTCCTCCGACGATAATTTCATAAACTGAAGTGAAAGTGATTTTTATTTTCCTTGAGAGACTCGACGATAAAAAAAAGGGGAAATTAGAACGAATTCATTTTGTAAAGCAAAGGTAATTTTTCATGTGGGGAATTACATGAAAAATTATATTTTTTCTTAGAACGGAGTCAGATAATTCGAGGGTATTTATCGTGTCGATAATAACCAGCAAAAACCGGTTACGCTCGGCTGGTGTGGATATCTGTATGCATAAGTATATGTACGCTTTTATCCTTATTTAGTTACTGAAATATGATTGCACAACAATATATTTAATTGCGAGTTTTATCAACTTTTCTGCATTGGAATACACATACACACAGGCACACACATATAACACACACACACACACACACACACACACACACACACACATATATATATATATATATATATATATATATATATATGTATGTATGTATGTGTGTGTGTGTGTATGTGTGTATAAACGAAAAATACTAAGTTCGAGGAAGAAAATATACTCACAGTGTAGAAACACTATGTCGTTCCTCACTGTGGTATACACACACACACACACACACACACACACACACACATATATTATATATATATATATATATATATATATATATGTATGTATTATATATACACACATATAAATACAATGTGTGCGGAAGTTCGTTTCTCCTTTGATGTCTGTAATCAGAGACTGAGGTGGTAAAGGATTTCCTTTCTGGCTGAGAGCGTGAGTATAATTATTTAAAGATCTAGAGAGAGAGAGAGAGAGAGAGAAGAGAGAGAGAGAGAGAGAGAGAGAGAGAGAGAGTGATTAATGCGTCGGTGTCATAATTTGATTTATGATACAAACGTGCTGAAGTGATAAACTTATTAGCTTCGCTTGCTGCCACAATTGATCCAATTATGGGTCACCACGAAACTTTGAGTAACGTGTGAAATCAGAATTAAATATCCTAGAATCTGTTTTACTATAAATTATTTCGTTGTAAGTAAATATAGCAAGAGTAGATAGAACATTCATTCCCAACACCTGATTAATTTATCGTTGATAATCAAACTAATATTTTCAAGTTCATGATACTAAAAAATAGTAATAGCATCATTTGAAGTTAACTTAAAAAAAAAAAAATGAAAAAAAAAAAAATTCCCGGATCGAAAACTTAACTATAATCGAATTTAAGAAAAGCCCGAATCTGAAACCGTTCTCGATCCGTAATTCCTCCTTGGTCTACAGCCCAAAACTCCACAAAATCCAAAAAAAAACCTTTGTGGATACCTAGTTCCCAGACAAACCGACAGACAAAGATGAACAGACGCATATGAATACATAAACTTCGTCGACCGAATTCCACTGCGGAGGTAATGACCATTAGACTAGGAATGGATGCTTTTGACGGAGGAAGGGTGGCCCTTTGTTTTCTAAATAATTATGCTTCATTAGAAGAGGTTCCGGTCGTTTAAGTAAACTAAGACTAAAGGATTAATTTGTTGATATATATATATATTATATATATATATATATATATATAGATATATATATATATATATATATATACATATATACATATATATATATATATATATACATATATATATATATATATATATATATATATATATATATATATATATATATATATATATATATATATATACATATATATATATATACTATATTATATATATATGTATATATATATTATATATAATATATGTATATATATATATATATATGTATATATATATCTATATTATATATATATATATGTATATATGTATATCTATATATAGTATATATATATATATGTATATATATATATATATATATATATTACTATATATATATTTCGTCATATCACATTACCGTGATTCATATGCATATACCGAACTACAAATGTCCTTTAATATCTAATTCACTCTACCCGGAATTAATATATTTTCATACATGTTTAACCGAGGGGAAA
The DNA here is from genome assembly GCF_015104395.2 of Macrobrachium nipponense. Classification (NCBI taxonomy): domain Eukaryota; kingdom Metazoa; phylum Arthropoda; class Malacostraca; order Decapoda; family Palaemonidae; genus Macrobrachium; species Macrobrachium nipponense. The sequence continues at coordinate 63,000,112 of NC_087215.1, read as the reverse complement.
TTTATTAAGCGATAATAGAATTGCTGACCAACAGGCGCGAACCATCGACCTCGTAATTCCAGGACTGGCAGTGAAGCCTTAGCCAACCTCGCCACCGCAAGAGATATAAGTTTATGCCGCCTCCCATCTCAAATACCTGCCACGCCCAGGTATTTTTTGTTTTGGAGACTGCATCAAGCCCATCTCGTCCTCGGTAGCATGGTAGTGCTTTTGCCCGCACGTAGTCATATTATACGTCATATCACATTACCGTGATTCATATACATATATCGAACTACAAATGTCCTTTAATATCTAATTCGCTCTACCCCGGAATTAATATATTTTCATATATTTAACGAGGGAATTTTATTAAGCGATAATAGAATTGCTGACCGACAGGCGCGAACCATCGACCTCTCAATTCCAGGACTGGCAGTGAAGCCTTGTAGTTCGATATATGTATATGAATTAATTACAAAGATACTTTGTTTATTAAAATAGGAGTTCACTGTCTGTGTAGGATCAGTCCTCAGTTACGTATAAGTCTCAGTATCATTTAGCAATGCCATTATTTTACTTACATAGTAAGTAAAATAATGGCATTATCTCTTTTAATTTTTACCCTTTTGACAATTAACCTTCTGGTATTCTTGATCTTGTTGTGTACCTGAGACCTTTCTCTCCAATCGTATTTCATTAGCTTCTTGACAATGTCTTAGTAAAGACGAAAGCGCTTGGATTTCTGACTATCATTTTCCTGTGGTATGCGCTTATTTAATGAAGTCACGTGCATCTGCTGTGATTTTTTAAGAATATTATATATATATCCATATATTATAATATATATTATATATATATATCTATATATAATATATATATTATATATATATATATATATATATATATATATTTTACAGACAAACACACACACACACACACACACACACACACACACACACACACATATATATATAATATATTATATATATATATATACTAAATATTATATATATTATTATATAGATATATACATATATTATATATATATATATTAAATAATATATATATATAATTTTACCAGACAAACAACACACACACACAACACACACACACAACACCACCACCACACATCATATAATTATATATATAATATATATTAATAATATATAATATATATTTATATATATTATTTATATTATATTATACTTATATAATCCGAGTATATATGTTTGTATGTGCATATGTGTGTTTGTACGTGCGTGTGCTCCTGCATCTGCGTATGATAATCAGTGCACGTGTGCGCTCGTTGTAAAATACAGACAGGGCATGAGATATTAAACTGAATGTTTAATTATTTGCTCTGGACTTCGTGACTCCCATTTTAATTTCAGAAAAAGCCACGTTCAGTCTAAAGGTCGGTTTATAAAAGAAACAATCCAACGTTTCCAGGCATTGCCCTTCAGTTGAAAATTCCGGTTAATTCTTCACGACTGGAAACCGACATTACTCCCACATGGGAGACATCAAGATCAGATGTTCCGCTCCCCGAGATCAGCAGTTTAATTCATATTCTAATGTATTCGGACCATTTCGGTGCCCCGCCTTCGCATCTCTTCATTTTTTCTCTTTTCTTCTCTTTACTTTTATCCTTCTGGCATATGTTCACATAGCTTACTTCATTTCAATGGCTTTCTCTCTTGTTTTGTGATCTGAAAGTGAATTAATTTTATGGTGTCTGGGCTTCGCTCTCTCTCTCTCTCCTCTCTCATCTCTCCTCTCCTCTCTCTCTTCTCCTCTCTCTCTCTTTTATAAACACACACATATATATATATATATATATGTATATATATATTTTATATATATATATATATATATATATATGTATATATATATATCATAATAGAAAATGTATATATATAAAGGTACATCTGTTTTCAAAGAAAACTTAAAACACTACGGCTTTATTTTCTAGGTTCCATGTTTAATCTCCCAGTTATCTGAGAAGATTATTGTACCATAAGATTTCTCTTCAGCTTAGGTTTCTATAAAAAAATTCCAATCATTTTGGTTAAAACGTTTACATGATTTAAAAAAAAAAGTTTTTTCAGTTACCTCTCCCACATTCCTCTAAATTCGTCTTAATGTTCTTTTCCTCTGTCATTTGCATCCACTTCTATTTCCTCATTTAATGTCTTTGCCTTTTTCGGTAATTACGTCCGAAGTCCAAACTTTCGCTTT
>NC_087215.1:62972892-62992892 GCF_015104395.2 Macrobrachium nipponense | reverse complement strand
ATAATATGCTTTATTTCAGCTCAGGGCCATATACATTGAATATAGAAAATACAGACAGTAACATACATAATCTATATACATGAGACATGATAAGAAAGAAAAAGAAAATGAATAATCGGCACTTATCCACAAAATAGCTGAGGTAGCATAAAAGCTAGTAATTACAATACTGGTAATAACAGTAATAATATTGGTGAGAGAAAAAATATGTATTGAGAGTAATAACAGTTAGTGCACAAATTATATAACTTAAATTTCAACTAGAGACCTTAGGTGGTTACAGTAGTCAGGTCCAGAGGGCTAAATACAAAAATTGAATGTAATAAAAAAAAACTTTAGCTTGATAGTAATCACAGTAATAAAGAAAAATCAAAATATCAGCAATAAATGTAATAATGACAAAAACTGCAGATGACATCTTGCCAATACAGAAATTAAGTCCTTTAGGGGACAAAGGTCTCATTTTCCCATCTTTCCCACAATTTAGATCTTCTTCTTGCTTCACTCCTTAGGATGCTTTGTATGAGTGAGTTGCTGCTGTTTCTCACTCGGGTTACCAGACTGGACATTGTTCGCCTAAGAATGATTTTTAAATTGCCCAGGTGGTTTTCTATGAACATATGTGTGGCGAAGTGGTAGCGGGGAGTGTTTGTGAGGCGTCTCAGAATGCCATTGTGCACAACAGTGATGAGTCTCATGGTCTCTCGGGTATAGTTCGTCCAAAGGGAACACCCATAGATAATCGAATTCATTATACCCTGGCAATAACTTATGCCAAAGTCGACTGTTTATCGTAGTACAACCAAATTTTGGTACCACATGGAGAGAGAGAAAGGGAGGATAAAATACTGACACATGAAGAGAGAGAGAGAGAGAGAGAGAGAGAGAGCGCCGTTACATATTTCAGTGCACATTTATATAATCTAATCATTCAACTCAGCTAGGGGGAAGATGCATTTAGCAATTCCAATTTTCCCTCATTTTCAATCATTATTAACAAGGTATAGGGATTTCGATATTGAACAATATATATATATATATATATATATATATATATATATATATATATATATATATATATATATTTTTAGTTGATAATAATTTCGTCGTCCCCCCATGGGATCGAACCACCGTCCAGTGAACGGGAAACGAAATCAGAAAGGACAGTGACGTCGATAACGTCACTGTCCTCTCTGATTTCGTTTCCCGTCCACTGGACGGTGGTTCGATCCCATGGGGGGACGAAATTATTATCAACTAAAAATTCCCCTTCGGTACATATATGAAAATATATCAATTCCGAGGTAGAGCGATTTAGATATTAAACGACATTTGTAGCTCGAATGATTTATATGAATCACAGTGATGTGATAAGTATTCATGTATTTATATACGTATATATATACATATATATATATATATATATATATATATATATACTATATATATATATATATATATATATATATATATATAATATATATACCTATATATATATATATATATATATATATATATGTATCCAGCCCTTGTATAGGCATATCAAATTTACAAATAAAAACAATAGAAGAATCACTGACTTCTCCGTTTCGTCAAATTAGAACCGACGGCTTACCTTGACTATTCACATGAAGTTTTTCGAAAAAAAAAAAAAAAAAAAAAAACTCTAAAAGCTCTTTCATCTACCTCTTTAGGCAATTGTGTTTATATTTAACTTCTAATTAGATATAACCATTAAAACTGATTATGAAAATTTGACAAAAGATCACCGGTTTGTTTTTCTGTAATTAATTTTAAATCATTTTATTGGTTGCCAACGGGAAAGATTTGATATGCAGAGTAGCGCTAACGGACAGGGCACTCATGTGACCTCTTATTATTATTATTATTATTATTATTATTTTATTATTATTATTATTATTATTAATTATTATTATTATTATTATTAAGTGTAGATGTCAATACTCGACTCCCGCCTTTATTCTATTTTGCTTTATTTTATTCTAATATTTTGTACCAATGCTTATTATCTATATATTAGCCGGTTTCCTTTCAGTGGCAAAAGCCCTCCACTGGAGCCTGTGCAAAAAACACCAGCTACCTTGCAATAATAAGTGGTACGAGCACCAACCTGAAGGAGTGATAGAAAACGATCGGAGAAAGATCCTCTGGGACTATGGTATCAGAACAGATAGGGTGATACATGCAAAGAGACCAGACGTGACGTTCATTGACAAAATCAAGAAGGAAGTATCACTCATTGATGTCGTAATACCATGGAACACCAGAGTTGAAGAGAAAGAAAAGGAAAAAATGGATAAGTATCAAGACCTGAAAATAGAAATAAGAAGGATATGAGATATGCCAGTGGAAATCGTACCCATAATCATAGGAATACTAGGCGCGATCCCAAGATCCCTGAAAAGGAATCTGGAAAAACTAGAGGCTGAAGTAGCTCCAGGACTCATGCAGAAGAGTGTGATCCTAGAAACAGCGCACATAGTAAGAAAAGTAATGGACTCCTAAGGAGGCAGGATGCAACCCGGAACCCCACACTATAAGTACCACCCAGTCGAATTGGAGGACTGTGATAGACCAAAGAAAAAATAATAATAATAGCATAAATCAAACTGGTAAATGTAGGAAAGAAGGACAATATATTCACGTTGACAGGACAAAGATGAAAAATAAATGACGCAGTATAAAAGAAGGAAAAGATCTTCTAAACAAATTAGGAAAAGTTGCTCTGATAAGTGAGTACGTACACGCGTCAATCAACAATCAGAATTTAATAGCATCCTTGAAATTAAGCTTAGAGCTGAGGAGAAGCGTGGATAGCCTTAGTCTAGAGTTCATCAAAAGCTACAGGAAGCGGAAATTTGATGCCACTGTCAGGTCTACGAAGAATGAGAGACTTCTAAGAACCCAATAAAATCAATATTACAATACGTATGGACTCACTCTCTCTCTCTCTCTCTCTCTCTCTCTCTCTCTCTCTCTCTCTCTCTCTCTCTGTCTCTATGGCAGCAAAATTACACTTTTTGAGTCTATTTACATTATTTTCTTAAAGATTGTGTCTTGCGCATTATTATTATTATTATTATTATTATTATTATTATTTACCGGCATGTTGTAGCATCCAATCCGGCAGAATTGATTTCGTTAATGTTCGCGTTATGTGACATCAAATAAGCGAACGTGACTTTACTTTTATTATGACTTCACTCTTACATGACTTCACTTTTACCTGACTTCACTTTTACGTGACTTCGTTTTTACGTGACCTCACTTTTGGGTGACTTCACTTTTGCCTGACCTCACTTTTGGGTGACCTCACTTTTGGGTGACCTCACTTTTGCGTGACCTCACTATTGCGCGACTTCAATTTTGGGTCACTTCATTCTTACGTGACTTCATTTCACGTGACTTCACTTTTGAGTAACTTCATTTTTACGTGACTTCACTTTTGAGTGACTTAACTTTTACGTGACTTCACTTTTGCGTGACTTCGCTTTTGCCAGACTTCACTTCTAGGGTTGAAAATTCAGTGGCCACTTGCTTAATTAAAAGATACCAGAAAACGCTTTCCTGAGTATCTTGCAAAATAGAAGCCTTTAATTAAACTGTCACGCTGCTCACGTATCTAAGAATCTAGATACACAGAGAATCTATGTAATCGCGTATATATAGTGTTACGACCCCTTTGGCCGTAATACAGGTTCTTTATACTTAAATAATCACAGGGATCGTAGGCAGTAGAAAGTACACAGGGTATAAGGAATGTGGACACAAACACCAGAACAAAATTAACAATATTTAATTACAAAATACACTTAACACTAAATAAGCCTTGTGAGGAAACTTAAACATAAATATACAAAATACAAGGAGCAAAATAACAGCTCACAAGACTCCTAATACTGAAAGCTAACCCTAACAAAGTAAAGAATATAATATGCCAAAGGCTCAAATAATAATAACACGGGCCCAATAATAAAACCACTAGCCTACAAAATATAAGAAAGAAGGAAGACCAGAGAAAATGAAGTTAGGAAAACCTTAAATCTACCTAACCGTGGCAATTCTAAACTTAAAACTAATTCAAATAAACATTTTGAGGGGCAAAAATACCAAATACCGACCACTCAATATAACATGCATATATATATATATACAAATATGATTAATGTTTGATTACGCAGATCCTAGAGTACAACGAAGTGCACAGGAGTTCACGGAGGTTGCTTCTACCTCCCGGCAGCTAAACAGGGGAGCTCACGAATTGTCCAGGTGGATACAGGGGTAGAGTTCGATCCCGAGGGACAACACAGGATAATCTCCTCTTACCTGGCAATTGCCTCCCTACGTGCCTCCTCACGAGCCCTAAGCTCTCCCGGACCAGCAGCTGGAGATGGACAACACCGGACAGTGGTTGGCGTAACGCCTCCTACGTGGCGGGACAGCGACGACCACGTCTTCCGCCAAATCCTCAGGCGGGAAACAGGAGTACAGGGGCGTCGCAAGTGACTAACACCTGCGAAATCACAGCCGTGATCGAACTCCAACGATGTACATACGCCGTAGATGGCTCAGCACATCTACGCAAAACCACTTCCAAGGGAGGTCCGTCGGAGTATTCCTCCAAAAAGGCGTGAGATAAATCTCCAGAAAGCTGCCAACTAAAGAGCGTACGTCCAGAAGCATAGACAGGCCCGAATTATTTTCGGCCGGCCTCCACTCACAGCACTACAGTTCCATTCCAACTCGAAAACAAAATAAAAACAATCGTTAACACGATAGTTAGGTAATTCACAACAAGAGGAGGAATCACTGAGCAAAAACACTGAACGTTACGTTAACGTAAAAACAATACAGCTGCTGAACTAAATATAAGAGAACACTTAAAACTAAGTTACAAGGCTGATTTAAGAAAATAAACAATCAATAAATTACGTTAATTTGACATATAGGTAAAAGCAAGACCCAAAGACTCGTATATCATCATATCAACCTTTGGTGGAAGATTAATCTTTCGGTCGATGGACGATTATAACCACCCGGGAACTTAAACGGGCTGTTCTAGAGAATATGAACCACTGCTGATACAGAGAACAGAATATACAATTTAGGCCAAAAGTTAAGTATATCTAAGTCTAACCAGACCACTGAGCTGATTAACAGCTCTCCTATAAAGGGCTGGCCCGAAGGATTAGATTTTTTTTACGCGGCTAGGAACCAGTTGGTTACCTAGCAACGGGACCTAAAGCTTATTATGGGATCCGAACCACATTATATCGAGAAATGAATATCTAATCGCCAGAAAAGCGCTGGGACCTATGAGGTTACTCAGCGCTGGGGCTGAAATTGGCAGTTAGAAGGTCTGAAAGGCCAGCGCTTCATATCGCTTCAAACTGCAACTGAGGGAAACCTCCCAGTTGCAATAAGAATTGTCGGGAGAGGTTGGGAAGTGAGATGGAAGTAAGAGACTATGAACGGAAGTACAGTAAAAGGAATGGAAGGGGTTGCAGCTAGGGGCCCTGAGCAATGCGTGCAGTAAGCCCCGCCGGACACTACCGGGGTTTATTTCTCGTCAGGCGATGATGGCAAGGAGCGCGGCCGACGCTCCTCTTTAATTTCCGATGACTCCAAATCCTAAAAGGTCATGTTATGATCGCTCTTGTTTACGGCTCTCGAGAGTCGTATATTTGGCGCGATCCGGCTCTAAAGGTCATTGGTTTTTCGGGATGAAAATCGCGGTGCGGCTTAGAATCAAACAATGGCCTCGGTTTGTTAGCGAAAGCGAGAGCCCAGGTAAGTTACCCAAAAAAAATAAAACAAAAAAACAAAAAAAGACATTTAAAAAAAAAGTTCTGCCCTCGTAAGAACGAAAGGGAAACGCATATCCTGTTGTGTACTTCTCTTCGAATAGTTTTCATTCTTAGCTCAATGACATTACGCATCCCTTGGGTATTGTTTTTTTTTTTTTTTTTTTTTTTTTTTTTTAACCACCCATACGCTGAGAGAGGCCTCCCTCTAGAAATCTCTCCATTGGATTTTTCTGGGTTAAATCTGATTGCATCAGCACAGTTCATACGTGTACCAAAGTATGGAAAAGCGGTCGTCTGTACAATTACACACCAGGAGACGGACAAATACTTGCTAGAAATTTGTATTCTCTTTATCATTATTTAAGCTGAAGGCAGTTGTCCAAGAGCACAATTTTAGCGGCTTCTAACAACGTCAAAACAAGACACAGGTAGCAAATATTCCGCGCGAAATCGAAGTCTTGTACGTTTTCGCTCGTTTGAAACCGTCTTTACGAACGAATGCGATTTTAATTTACTTAAAATATTGAACAAATATATCGACTATTTCAATCTAAGACTCGAGTACAGATGCGCAAAGTGGACATAAAACATGCCCTCGTGACAATGTCTTATCAAAGGATAGAAAGAGAGAGACAGAGAGAGCAAAGCAAAGAGAGAGAGAGAGAGATACACACACGCAGACAGAGAGAGAGAGAGAGAGAGAGACAAAGACAAGAGAGAGAGAGAGAGAGAGAGAGAGAGAGAGAGAAATATTCGGGCTGTGACACACAAAGGCGAAGCACCCTTTAAAGTCAAATTAGCACGATGAGCTTTAAATGTCAAAACACTTCGTATCCTGGTCGAATGTCAGATCATTTCGGCAAACATTTGGAGCAAGAGGCCGAACACGGAGGAAAGGATCAGTTCCGTGCTAGAAGGTCATTCAAAACATTCTCTATTACGTTTCATTTCAAGAACAACGTCGTATTTATAATTTTTTTCCAAACTTGATTATTTACCTTAATCATAAATGTTTTTCGTTTTACCTGAATTGATATCGTCATTGTTATGGTGGTTTCTTATTACAACATCTCGAGGGTCTTTAATTTTTTAAGGATAGATGAATGTATACACACATGTATATATACATACATATATATGTACATGTATATATGTCTGTGTGAATGTATATATATATATATTATATATATATATCTATATATATATATATATATATATATATATACGTATGTATGTATGTATGTATATATATTTACATATATATATATATATATATATATATATATATACATATAAATATATGAATACACACATATATATTTATGTATATATATATATATATATATATATATATATATATATATATATATACATTACTTTTTTATCGATTATAGATAACTGCATAACAGCTAATATATTTCTGTGGCATTAATTAATCATGGGAGTGTTGTAAAACTTAAATGTATTCACGAGTTATTAATTACATTTCACACAGTAGCTGTTGAATGTATTTGCGCTTCAGAGGTTTCGAATAAAATGAGCTTTTTCATTACACGTACGTTAACGTGAATGCAAAATATGATTGACATTACTAACAAAGAAAAGTGTGATTTTTTTTACTGATCTAATGTTTACTACGATAATCTACATAATTAAACATATTTCCTTATGCAGAGAAGATATATTTTTTCATTACACGTACGTAAATGTGAATGCAAAATATGATTGTTATTACTAACAAAGAAAAGTGTTTTATTTTTACCGATAATCTACATCTTAATCAAACATATTTCCTTACGCTGAGAAAATAAATTTTTTCCCCGTTAGTAATCATAACAAGAATACTTCACACAATTATGAAATAGCTTGTTCATAGACTTAGGTATTTGTTGAGATATATATATATATTATATATATATATATATATATATATATATATATATATATATATATATATATATATTTACACACATGTTAACAGGGTCTAGGGGAAGCTGCAAAATTTAGTATGGGCTATCGCATACATTACGTAATTTGATTCCGAACCATATAAACATGCACATTTTGATCACAATTCAATTAAGCATATTTTTAGATATATTCGTACAACGTGGAAGGCATCCAGCGTCGCTGAAACATAATTGGATTTTAAGTGGCTCCAACAGCAATCTAAAGACGACACCGATTAGATTAATTCGGGGCAATTTATTTTGACATGACATTATCAAAGCTTCCGGTCAGAGTCGGGTATAAATTAAATTTGACGTTATGTAAGTAGGTACCTTCGTCGTTCATATTCTGACGACGCGATCCCCCCCTTTGTGGGGGAAGGGGTAGGGGAGGGAATGTTAGAGTTTCAGGAGGGGCAGGAATTGCGACCAAGGATTTTTATCATTATATGCATATACGAGGCAGCCAACTTTGAGAAAGGGGGCATGGGAGAACGACATTTTGACATAATATGGTGAGAGAGCATGCAGGGGCCAAAACAGGTTGAGAGCCACTGTTCTCACATATTCATTTGGTTTTCACGTCGCCCTAGGGATGAGATAAAGAGCAGGAGACGAGAACATTATCGTGCAAACTAGTATTTGCGGGGCGTGGTAAAAACAAGGACGGTAATGGCCTGGTTCTCTTTGTAATGGATCAACCACCACCGGAGGATAGGTTTCCTCTTTGTTCTCTTACGCACAGAACCTCAGTTGCATACACTTTTCCCTCTTTGTAATAACAAGCGTTTCCTGGCTATTACGAACTTCAGTCAATGGAAAACGGAGAGTTGAGGGGGAATGAATGTTAATATGGGGTTAATGTAAAGGATAATGGTAAGATCAGGGAAGACGTGACATATAGAATACGTGAAACAAGAAAGGCAGAGGAGGGTTTATGCTAAAGTTGTGAAAGGGAACTGGAGAGCGTGAGGACACCAAGGATGAAATGTACGAGTGGAATCATGAACGAACTCTTGCAGGATCAAAATGAAACGCACTTAGATTTTTGTATTAAGATTCACTTCATGAAGCAGGATATATTCTGCATTAATGTATAGAAATGTGAACTGCTTATGTATATAAAGAGCCTTCTCTCTCGAAAGTGAAATCTCTGATAACCGAGACCTCAGATCTTTGAAATACTAAGGTTTTACTGGGTGGTTATGATTCTTAAATGCTTTCTGAGGTTAAGACTATTATGACCAAAGCTTCAAAACATGCATTCGGAAGAAGACATAAATGCCATGTTTTGAGAATTTTATTTTGTTTGTTTGTTTGTATGGTGTTTTTACGTTGCATGGAACCAGTGGTTATTCGGCAACGGGACCAACGGCTTTACGTGGCTTCCGAACCACGTCGAGAGTGTACTTCTATCACCAGAAATACACATCCCTCACTCCTCAACGGAATGTCCGAGAATCGAACTCGCGGCCACCGAGGTAGCACGCCTACGCCATACCGACCACGCCATCGAGGCGCTGAGAATTCTATATAATTGCCATTATCATTTTGACTACTAATACTATTACTGGGTATAAATACCGATAGAATAAGAGGTAATATGAACTCGCCTACCAAACTTACTCTGGTTAAAAGAAAAAAAAAACTTACTCTGGATAAAAAAAAAAGAAAAAACTTACTCTGGATAAAAAAAAAAAAACTTACTCTGGATAAAAAATTGGAAAAAACTAAATGTGAAAACTGGAAAGAATGAAAGGAGTGAAACCGAAAATTTTCAATCAATAACAATGAAGAACCACCGATACACAAGACAGTGGAAGGCCATAGCAAGAGGCTATGACAAAGAGATGGTTACAAGGTCACCACCCGGCAGCGTAACATTCCCGAACTGTAACTAAGTACTGGACCTTCCTGAAAAAAGCAGGACGCCATATCTTAAAAACTAACCATTTCTTGAAAAAAATCTCATTATATTTCCCACACCCAGATTTAAATTAACCTAACCTAAACCAACCTAACCCAACCTAACCTGGGGGCAGGGCAAAAAAAAAAAAAAAAAAAAAAAAAAAAAAAAAAACAGGGGTTGGTGCACTATTGGAATACATCTCGGGAATTTGCCACCAGGGGTGAGTTGATCAAATAATGTACCAAATAACCTAGCAACCGTAAACAGCTAAGCGGTGCCCCTTTTAATAAAGTGAACTAGACTTGCTTAGAAGAAGTACCCAAGAGTCTAGGAGAGTGAATGCGTAAAATGCCAAGTCATCAATATGCTAAGTGACTCGGATGTTCCATAAGCCAGGTTCTGGTTAAAGCTAGCTATCTGTCTAACTCTTACTATTTCGTCCCATTAATCAATACAATATCAAATACAAGTCCTTTGCACTACTGCTCCTTTTCCTTTTTAATTTCTCTAGCATAAGTCGTTCACAAAGAAGTTTTAAAATTTCTCTCTCCTCTCTCTCTCTCTCTCTCTCTCTCTCTCTCTCTCTCTCGTCACCCATTAGCAAGCGCTCGTATGCACTACCACCAACATTCAACCTACGCATTGCTCATTTGGGTCATAACCCTCACATTGAAAAGAAAGTGGCCCCCATACCCACATCCCCCCCCAAAAAAAAAAAATAATAAATAAAGACAGGGCGCGCGTGCCTTACTACCCACGGACTAATAACATTCTCCCATCGAGAGAGAGAGAGAGAGAGAGAGAGAGAGAGAGAGAGAGAGACGTTCCAACGCCGGCGTAGGTGAAGTCCTCTGAAGTATTCAGCGCTGAAAAGAAGGTAAGAATATAATAATGCCCCTCCAAAGAATTTTCGGGGGAGGTATATGGGAGAAAAGGGGAGATGAGAGGGGGGGAGGGGGGGCGGCAAGAAATAGGGCAGAGGGCAGAGGAGGAGGGAGCCTTTGGAGAGACTATAGGCAGTGGAAGGCCCTTGTGGATCCCCGGAGAGACTTTTGAGGGTCCTCGTCGGGTGAAACACGTTGCACCCACCACCGCTAATTGGCCTCGCAAGTAGTAGTAGCAGTGGGGAGGACGCCCAGTCCCCCCTTCCCCCCTCCTCCCTCTCCCCCACCCACCCTGTCACCATCATTACTATGTCTCACCCCCAACCCACCCCACCTCCCGTATTCATTTCCTTATTCGTAATTAGATGGGATTTACTTCCATAGGCTGGGGGTTTATTACTATCGTTATTTATTACTATCATTATTCAACTTATCTTTCCGCTGCTTATGGAATTGTTTATTATAATTAAATGGGACTTATTCCAAACAGAGATATTCTTCATTATTATTATTATTTTTTTTCTCTCTCTCTCTCTATCACAGTCCTCCAATTCGACTGGGTGGTATTTAGTATAGCGTGGGGTTCCGGGTTGCATCCTGCCTCCTTAGGAGGTTCCATTACTTTTCTTACTATGTGTGCCGTTTCTAGGATCACACTCTTCTGCATGAGTCCTGGAGCTACTTCAGCCTCCAGTTTTTCTAGATTCCTTTTCAGGGATCTTGGGATCGTCCTAGTGCTCCTATGATTATGGGTACGATTTCCACTGGCATATCCCATATCCTTCTTATTTCTATTTTCAGATCTTGATACTTATCCATTTTTTCCCTCTCTTTCTTAACTCTGGCTGTCCCATGGTATTGCGACATCAATGAGTGATACTTTCTTCTTGACTTTGTCAATCAATGTCACGTCTAGTCTGTTTGCACGTATCACCCTATCCGTTCTGATACCATATTCCCAGAGGATCTTTGCCTGATCGTTTTCTATCACTCCCTCAGGTTGGTGTTCGTACCACTTATTACTGCAAGGTAGCTGATGTTTCTTGCACAGGCTCCAGTGGAGGGCTTTGCCACTGAATCATGCCTTTTTTCTACTGGTTCTGTGCAAGTGCCGGGCATTCGCTTGCTATGTGGTTTATGGTTTCATTTTTCGTATTGCACTTCCTACATATGGGAGAGATGTTATTTCCGTCTATCGTTCTTTTGAATATATCTGGTTCTTAGGGCCTGATCTTGTGCCATTGTTATCATTCCTTCAGTTTCCATCTTAAGCTCTCCCCTCTGCAGCCATTGCCATGTGTCATCGCTGGCCAGTTCTTTAGTCTGTCTCATGTATTGTCGTGCATTGGTTTGTTGTGCCAGTCCTCTGTTCTGTCTGTCATTCTCCTGTCTCTGTATATTTTCTGGGTCTTCGTCTACTTTTATTAGTCCTTCTTCCCATGCACTCTTTAGCCACTCGTCTTCACTGGTTTTTCAGATATTACCCCCATGCTCTTGTTTTCGATGTTGACGCAGTCCTCTATACTTAGTAGTCCTCTCCCTCCTTCCTTTCGTGTTATGTATAGTCTGTCCGTATTTGCTCTTGGGTGTAGTGCTTTGTGTATTGTCATATGTTTCCTGGTTTTCTGATCTATGCTGCGGAGTTCTGCCTTCGTCCATTCCACTATTCCTGCGCTGTATCTGATTACTGGCACTGCCATGTGTTTATGGCTTTTATCATATTTCCGGCGTTGAGTTTTGACTTGAGATCGCCTTGAGTCTCTGCATATATTCTTTCCTGATCGTGTCCTTCATCTCTTGGTGTTTTATATCTCCTCCTTCCATTATTCCCAGGTATTTGTATCCTGTCTCATCTATGTGTTTGATGTTGCTCCCATCTGGTAGTTTTATCCCTTCAGTCCTTGTTACTTTGCCCTTTTGTATGTTGACTAAGGCGCATTTTTCTATTCCAAACTCTATCCTGATGTCACCAGATACAATCCTGACAGTCTGGATTAGGGTATCTATTTCCTTGATGCTCTTACCATACAGCTTGATGTCGTCCATGAACATCAGATGGTTAATTCTGTTGCCTCTTTTCTTGAGTTGGTACCCGGCATCCATCTTCTGTAGTACTTTTGTCATGGGAATCATGGCTACTACGAAGAGTAGTGGGGACAGTGAGTCGCCCATGGAAGATCCCTCTCCTGATATTAACCTCTGCTAGTCTTATTCCAGAGCTTGTAAGTATTGTATTCCAGTTGCGCATTGGTGTTTTCCTCTGCCCCATATATTTTCAGGCATTCTATTAGCCATGTGTGTGGTATCATGTCGAAGGCTTTCTTGTAGTCTACCCATGCCATGCTTAGGTTGGTTTTCCTTCTCACTACTGTTCTTCATTACCATTTTGTCTATCAGGAGCTGGTCTTTTGTGCCCCTACACTTCCTTCTGCAGCCTTTCTGTTGGTGGGATGGTGTTTTGTCTCCTCTAGGTAGTTGTATAGCCTTTTAACTGATGATACCTGTTAGTAACTTCCACATTATTGGTAGGCAGGTGATAGGCCTGTAGTTACTGGGCTATATTTCCCTTACTCTTGTCTTTTTGTACTAAGGAGTTCTTCCTGTGGTCATCCATTTGGGTGCATGGTGATTTGAGATACAAGGCTGGAGTTGTTCTGCTATTCGTGGGTGTAGGGCCTTGAATTAAAGTTTTTGAGCCAGTATCCATGGACTTCATCGGGACCTGGGGCACTTTACAGTTTTGGCATTTCTTTAGTTGGTGTCTGACTGTGTCTGTCGTGATCTCTGTGAATGTTTGTTTTATTCTCCCTGTTTCTTCGTTCCTTGACTTCCTGGAGCCATGTTGCATGATACCGGATTGCTCCATATGTTTTTCCCAGAGTCCTCTTACTTGGTTCGGCTTCAGGAATTTCTGGGTGGTTGTCTTCCCCTCTTAGTTGGCTGTATAGTCTTTTCTGGTTGGTTCCGAATAGTTTGTTCTGTTGGTATCCCTTATTCCTGTTCATGTACCGTTGGATCTTATGTGCTTTGGCCTTAAGCCTCTGTTTTTACACTCTATTGTGTTGTTTGTCCCCTCTCTTGTACTTTGTATTTCTCGTTGAGTTCCTCCCTTGTTTCTTGCTTCTTAGCTTTTTTCTGCCATCTCTTTCAGTTTACTCAAGTCAGATCTCATCACCATGATTTGCTTTTCCAGGCGCCTTTTCCAAGGAGGTTGCTGTTTTGGTTTCTGTTGGGTTGGTTGTGCTGGTGGTGTTGGTGTTCGAATCCCCATCAGTTCTGCTACTAATCTTGCTCCTGCATATGTCAAGTTATTTGTTTCTGTGATACTGATGGTGTGTATTATGCCCATTTATTTCATTGACCTCACTTGTTTTCTCCTTAATTTCTTAGTGTTGTAGGCTTTCATGGAGGGGATCTTTGTTCTCTCTGTATCTGGTTCCATCCATTGTCTAATCTTTTCTATACCCATTCCGTCCTGTCTGTTACTTCGTCGGTTTGGGTTTTCTTCGTGTGTCGTTGTTTGGTACCTCATCCTCCCTGTCGTCTTCTGTGGCATCGTCTCTCAGTTCGTCTTCGTGTAATTCGTTGTCGTGTGACATTTTCCTTTCCAGTTCTTCTCTTTCTATTGGGGAGAGCCAGTTCTTTTTCTTTATGTTCCTTACTTGGTCTGCCAGCCTCTGCTCTGTTTGGGGGGTATTATTCCTCTCATTCCAGATGTTGACCAATCTTCTCTATATCCTCTCTCCATATTTCCTTATTTTCTTCTCTTGTCCATTTCTTCCTTTTTCTGTTCGTAGCTCCAATCTAGGCTGTTGATTACTGTCGTTGTTGTGGTGATCAGTTGCGTGGATGACGACCTCCAAGTACCTGACCGTCTTCCCCATTCAATTGGGTTGAATACTCCGGTTGCCGGACGAAGCTCCTCTGTTGCCAGAGGTACCATTTACGTCGTTATCGTTTATTCCTTCATTTCTTTCCATCATTGCTGAGTTTTGCTATTTAACCCATAGCTGGACCCTACCCCATCAGGGATAGGTACTCATTTACAGCTGAGTAGACTGAGGAAATTATGGTAAAGATCCTTTCCCAAGGAATCAACGCCGAGGAGAGCGGTCACGCATCCAACGACTGACCAGCCCAATGTTTGCTTAACTTGATATAAGTCCATTGACGACCTAACCCACTCCTCCACGGTGCCACATTATTATTATTATTATTATTATTATTATTTCTTATTATTATTATTATTATTATTATTATTATTATTATTATTATTATTATCATTATTATTATTATTATCTTCCTGCTTTTGGGACTGTAATCAAAATGGAGTTTAGTCCATTGCAGTAATATTCGTCATTATTATTTTCATTGCTATTATTATTATTATTATTATTATTATTATTATTATTATTATAGTTATCTATTACTATTATTGATTATTATTATTATTATCATCATCATCTTCCCGCTTATGGGACTGTTTCTTTAATCAAAATGGAGTTTAGTCCATTGCAGTAATATTCGTCATTATTATTTTTATTACTATTATTTATTATTATTATTATTTTTATTATTATTATTTTTTTTTTCCTCTATCACAGTCCTCCAATTCGACTGGGTGGTATATAGTGTGGGGTTCGGGGTTGGTTGCATCCTGCCTCCTTAGGAGTCCATCATTTTTCTCACTATGTGCGCCGTTTCTAGGATCACACTCTTCTGCATGAGTCCTGGAGCTACTTCAGCCTCTAGTTTTTCTAGATTACCTTTTCAGGGATCTTGGGTCGTGCCCAGTGCTCCTATGATTATGGGTACGATTTCTACTGGCATATCCCATATCCTTCTTATTTCTATTTTCAGATCTTGATACTTATCCATTTTTTTCCCTCTCTTTTCTCTTCAACTCTTATTATTATTATTATTATTATTATTATTATTATTATTATTATTATTATTATTATTATGATTATTATCTTCTTGTTGCTTATGGGACTGTTTCTTATAATCAAATGAGAGTTTTAGTTCCATTGCAGTAATATTCGTCATTATTATTATTATTATTATTATTATTATTATTTATTATTATTATTTTGGTCTTACCTCCATTTTCGCTCTGGTCCTATGAATTGATTTCATGCCGATCTAGAACGCAAGAGCAAGAACTCACTTTTTTTCTTTTCTTTTTTTGAGATGGCAATCTGGTGTCCTCAAAGAGCCCATACTCGATAAACTCACGAAAAGAGAAACTGGAAAAGTATAAGGATTGGCTCAACCCCGAAACATAGAGGGGTCAAAGGTCATGGCACAAAGGCAAGAAGAGAATACCGAAGCCGGTCTGTAACGGGAAAAAGGTTGACCGTGGGGTATAGTTTTTTTCTTATTATTATTATTATGATCATTATTAACCCTTGGATGACTTTATGGCGAAATTCACATTACCGTTGTGATAGCCCGATGGCGAAGAAAAAGAATGCAAAATTTACATTTCGTAATCAAGAAATTACTATTTGTGTAAAATCGTTTCAATAATTAATAATAATAATAATAATAATAATAATAATAATAATAATAATAATAATAATAATAATAATAATAATAATAATAATAATGTGACAATTACAAGGACTTTCCTAATCAAGAAATCATTTAACAGTCAAAAGTTTATGTCAAATCATTTCAAGAATTAATAATAATAATAATAATAATAATAATAATAATAATAATAATAATAATAATAATAATAATAATAATAATAATGTGACACTAATTCGTTTGGTCAACCATGCATGTAAGAATTTATCTACTTACGCATGCATGACAGCCTTTATGCATGTGCATTCGTATTAGAATATGCATGTGTGAATGGAGCTATGTATTTAATCAGTCACTGAACTGAGAGAGATATTTATGTATGTATTTATGTATTTTACTGAATTAATTGTTTATCTGTTTATGTTTTTCTTTATTTGTTTATTAATTGATTGATTTGCTTATTACTTTATTTATCTATTTATTTGTTCATTTCTTTATTCCTTCATTTATTTTTTTTATTTAATTATTCATTTGTTAATCTAGTTCCGTACCGACAAGATGTGATCTCTCTCTCTCTCTCTCTCTCGTTCGCTCATGCGCACCCGCAAGCACGGGCGCAATAACATCATTTCATGTTAACATGAAAAGGCCGTGAATAACAAGAGATGGCTTTGTAAAAGAGAATATTGAATATCGATCTCATACGTCACCCTAATGGCTTATATAACGATTTTGGACATTTCAAGGCGTCGTGTTTGATGTATTGTCATGATAAGCAAGATATTTTTGACGTATATGGAAAGTGAAGTGTTAGTATATATATATATATATATATATATATATATATATATATATATATATATATATATATTTATATATATCCTTTTTGGTGTCAGGTTTGGGGAAAAGGTGTGCAGATGCGTCAGTCTTAAAAAATGAAAAGCAAGTCTAGCGTTGATTCTGACTCACATGCATACATGCATACTCACACACACACACATATATATATATATATATATATATATATATATATATATATATATATATATATATATATATATATCCATCATCCTAACCTACGCTTCTAACGCTCTCTCTCTCTCTCTCTCTCTCTCTCTCTCTCTCTCTCTCTCTCTCTCTCTCTCTCTCTCTCTATATATATAATATATAATATATAATATTATATTATATATATATAATATATATTATATAATATATATATTATAATTATTATATATAATCTCACTACATCAAAAGGTCTTCATAGACTTCTGCGACGTCCCTGTGACCGTTTTTTGTCGTGACGCCAGTCTATTAACGAGTTCCAGTAACTTCGCTAATCGTCTCGCAAATGAACGGAAGGCATTCCCATGTAAAAGAAGGCCAACTTTAGCTTGGGCTGGAAATTGTCTTGAGAGACCTAAAGCGGAAAGTGACCAACCATAAGCTTGTGTTCATCGTAAATCATCCATTATTTCACCTCAAATGATGCTCAAAGACTTCCAGACAGGGGCTATAACTATAAATTCTTATTCCTACGCCAATGATCACATCCGGCTATATATAAAAGAGAGAGAGAGAGAGAGAGAGAGAGAGAGAGAGAGAGAGAGAGAGAGAGAGAGAGCCCGGACGTCATAACACGGTCGTAACCGAGAGTGAGCCACAAGAATAAATAGTTGGAAACTCAATATGAGCTTAATTTTACGACATGGCCTCGGTCATAACTGGCAATGAAGGGGTCCTGCCGGTTCTTTATAACTCGAATGTAATTATTCCTAACCATCAACGTTATATATATGAAAAAACACTTTCATTTAGTGGCCATCACTGTAATCGACCTGCAGAATGGACCGTCCATGGCAAAGGTTTTAAAGTAAATCTTCCGTGACCTATCATGGAACCCCTTCCAGGTCCTTGGAACTGGAAACCACGAAGCATGTCCCTCGGGGTTTTCCAGCCTCAAGGACCTGGAAAGGTTTACCGGACAACCTTTACGAGTTCCACAAATCTTTCATGACAATGTAAGTAACATTCATTGGGTTTCTTTATCCATGCTGCTAACGACTGACTCCCTGGCTGAGGATTTCCATGGGCTATGTGGATTTTTTTTTTTCCCAGAGACCTGGAATGGGTTATCAAGGCCCCTGATGAGCTCCGCATATTGATAACGATATGGATAATGTTCTTTTATTTTTTTTTCTCTCTCTCTCTAACGATATGGATTATATTCATTTATTTTTTTCTGTCTTCTTTTTGTACCGTCCATCCAGGTAAAATGTAACTATGTATTTCTCTAGTTATTTTAGTGGTCAAACAAGTTGTATTAATGAAAGGGACTATCCCTCCCAACTCAGCTGGTGAAAAGTATAATATTCTTTCAGGATTTCTGTGTAATGCTTACCATCTGCTAATTTACGATTTTTAGTTTTCTGTAAAAGAAAACTATCGTGTCGGCTTTGTCTGTCCGTCCGCACTTTATGCTGCCCTCACTTTTCTGTCCGCCCTCAGATCTTGAAAACTAAGGCTAGAGGGCTGCAAATTGGTGTGTTGACACCCACCCTCCAGTCATCAAACATACCAAATTGCAGCTCTCTAGCCTCAATAGTTTTATCTTAACATTATACCGAGACATCCGAAAGAGATCTATTTTCGGTGGCCTTGATTATATGCTGTAGCGGCTGTACAGAAAACTCGATGGCGCCGAAGACACTTCGGCGCATTTATTACTTGTTTCAGTGAATTCGAATTAGTTTTATCAAATGAAATATAGACCACCATTGTCACTTCCGAACCTTAGACACCGAATTACTAAATTCTTAAGACCAGAGAACAGGTATTGTGGCAGCAGAGATTGAAAAAGGAAGATGTTTGGAACTTGGCGATCTTGTTTTCAATGTTGATTTAAGTCAACTTAAAGAAGTCAGAATATAACGCAGTAGTCACTACTTGCCTGACTTCACTTTGGTCATTTATAAAGGCAAAATCCTTCTTCATAGAGAGGACCCTACTTGAATAGTTTTCCAAATATTCTAGTTAATGTCAGTTCATGGTAGAAATACGACCGATTTTAAATCGTATTTATAGGGCATTTTACCACAATCATAAGTCGAATGAAACCGAGTAAAACGTACGAGATTGAAAGTAAGAATATCTTCATGCCTGCAAGCACTGGAAGGTGTAGGAGAGAGAATATTGCAGAATCCCAGAGCGATAATGACTCGGTCGGAGATCCGTAGGAAATAAGTAACGAGAAGACGGGAGGAAACACTACGAGGAAATAGGAAGAGGACAGGAATGAAACTGGGCCAAAAAAAAAAAAATATCCGAAAATAGGAAGCAGTCTTGGAATTGAGGAAAGGAAATGAGATCACTTCCAAGGTTAAAATAGAGGATGGGAAAAGGAATGCTAAGTTAATAATATAACCGAATACAAATGACCGTGGGAATTACATGTTGAATAATGGCATGTTTTGCTGATTATCAATAATAAATGAAACAGGTAACGCGAACAGCGCATAGGCTGGAGAATGGTATGCTTTGCATATATTTGATTTATACGAGTTTCTTCCAAAAGGATAAAGAAAATAAAATTTTATTTATATGGGAAGCCAATTCATAGGATCCAATGATGGCTTTTCTAGCACTAGTCGGCATCCATTATTCGCCAAAATTGCCAAAAAGTAGACAATACTAGCAGCACCACTGAAGTCTAAGTCTTTTCGAATGTCATTTTTGATAACCGCATGCCCTCTTAACCTCTCATTTTCCTCGCGCTTTGGAAACGCTTGGTACTACTAAGCTTAGATCCAAACGAAGACAGAAATGAAGACATCTCGATGCCCGGCAGATTCGAACTCGCGTCCGTAGTATCGGAACGAGGTAATGCTAATTACCCGGT
>NC_087215.1:62912892-62967892 GCF_015104395.2 Macrobrachium nipponense | reverse complement strand
AGCTATGAGGTCATTCAGCGCTGAAAGGGAAATTGAGAGTAAAAGAGCTTTTTAAAGGCGTCACAAGAGGAAAACCTCGCAGTTGCACGATGATCAATTGTCATCAGGAGGGTGTTGAAATATGGAAGAAGAAGAATATGAAAGGAGGTCCAGATAAAGGAATGGAAGGTGTTGCAGCTAGGGGCCGAAGGGACGCCGCAAAGAACCTTGAGTAATGCCTGCAGTGCGCAGCGTGAAGCACACTGATGGCCCTACCCACATACTGGGGTTCCAAACGCAGAAATGTTGACGGACGAATAATATCCGACTTTTGACCATTTTACATTATTGGATTTTAATTCATTCATTAGAATGTTTCATACCATTTGATCTCTTCGTAGATTTCATGATTTAGACATATCTGCGAAGATGACATTGCTATATGAAACCCTTGAGTATTAATGATATAATTGTGGACAATATGAATAATGAATAATGAAATTGATTAAAAATCAAAGACTCGCAGCTTGCTGGTTTCCTATCGACGAGTACATTGTCGGATGCCGCCTTCACAAACAAATATAAAATAAATCCCGTGAGATCAGATAGGCCACTAGTTACGTAATGTGGAGAATTTTACATCCAAGTAAAAACTTACATTTGCAGTGAATTGAGTTGCATGGTGTATTATACAAACAATCAAACACACACACACACACACACACACACACACACACACACACACACACACACCCACATATATATATATATATATATATATATATACATATATATATATATATAATTTATATATATACATATGTATATATATATATATAGATATTATTTATATTTATTATTTTACATAATTTATATATTATTTAATATAATATATATATACATATTATATAATATTGATTATATATATATATTGATTATATAAACACCCAAACACACACACCACCACATTAATAATATATATATATATATATATCTATATATATATATATATATATATTAATATAGTTATATATATTAATATATATATAGTTTATTATATATTATTTATTAATTATTTACTATATATAAATTATTATATTTATACGGGTCAGCCACCAAATGTACAACATAGCAAATATTTGTCTATCTTTTAAATGTGGAGCCCATGGCAACTCAATCGACCTGCGAAAAGAGTTGACCATTAAAATCAAACATTGAGTCTTGCACAGCAAGCTCAAGAAAAGCCTTAAAAAGTTGCCTGTTAAAACCATGAAAAATTACGTGATCGTCGTAAAAACTCCTGTCTAAAATAATGCTGATGGTTTCATTTAGAGGCTCGTTAGTAAAATGACTTAAGTGGTTTACAACATAAGTTATCCTTTCTATTACATAAGACTTATACTAATTTAAAAGTGTCTTGGACCTTTTTTCTTCAGGAAAGAGGTTTGACTATCTTGAAAAAACTTGGCAAACGGGGTAATTTGGTTATTTGCAAACCGGATAAAGGTGAAGGTGTTGTGCTACTTAATAAACAAGAGTATATTGATAAGGTGACTAACATTCTTGCAGACATCACCAAATTTCATTCACATGGAGAACAAACTTTTTGGATATTTACAAAAGGGAAGATAAAATTAACGGGTTTTTGAAAACATTAAAGAATGAGGGTATTTTAGATGAAACTACGTATCACAAACAATTTGTGACAGGTTCTTCCTTTAGTATTCTATATGGTCTCCCTAAGATACATAAGGAGGGAGTTCCTATCAGTCCTTTTATGGCAGCCTATAACAGCCCTTCTCGTACTATATCAAAATACCTTGTTTCCTTACCCAGTGATTTCGCTTACAACCAATTTTCGCTTAAAAATGGTTATGAGTTTCAGAAACAAATACTTATACAAGATGGTGATCTACACATGACAAGCTTCGATGTAGAATCTCTTTTTACTAACGAGCCTCTAAATGAAACCATCAGCATTATTTTAGACAGGATTTTTTATGACGATCGCGTAATTTTTCATGGTTTTAACAGACAACTTTTTAGGGCGTTTCTTGAGCTTGCTGTGCAAGACTCAATGTTTGTTTTTAATGGTCAACTCTTTTCGCAGGTCGATGGAGTTGCCATGGGCTCCCCATTGGGACCTGTGTTTGCTAATATTTTTATGTCCTTTTTAGAGAAAACCTTTTAAACTGACTGTCCGGATGTGTGTAAACCTGTCTATTATAGACGATATGTTGATGATACATTTGCGCTATTCAAAGAACCCTGGCATAGAAAGATGTTTCTGGACCATATCAACAGTCAACATGAAAATATAAAATTTACCATGGAAAAGGAAAACAAGAACTCTACCCTTTTTAGATATCAATATTAGGAGAGACAATGGTGAATTTACTACATCTGTGTATAGGAAAAAATCATACACTGGGCTTGCTAACAATTTCTACAGTTCATGCTTCAAGAACTTTAAACTGAATTCTATTTACACTTTGGTTTATAGGGCTTTACGTTATTCTTTGAGCTGGTCTCTCTTTCACAGTGAGATATTATTTTTAGTCAAATTTTTCATACAGAACTCCTATCATGAAAAACTGGTTTATAAAGTCATTAACAGACTGCTGTCACAAGATTTCTCTAATCCGATGCCCTCTTATAATGTCTTATAGAAAAATGTATATGTCACAATCCCATTTATCTTTGACAATAAGTTTTCTGCCAAACTTAAGCAAATAATCGAAAATGAATTTGGCTGCCTTAAAATGCATTTAATTCTAATCAATCCACTCAAGATTGGCGTATTCTTCGGCTATAAAGACAAACTGCAGACCTTCATGAGATCCAACATTATTTATAAATTCAAGTGCCCGGGATGTCCCGGTATTTATCTTGGATCAAGCCGTATGTTACTGCAGATGAGATATGGTAGCCATGTGGGATACAGTTTTAGAACGGGTCAGAAATTAGGTAAACCAGAATTTTCTAATATAAAGAATTATGCCTCCATATGTAGAATTGAAATAAATAAAAAGCACTTCTCTATTATTGGTGGAACAAGCCACAGCAATTACCTAACTACCTTTGAGTCCTTATACATCAAACGGCTTGTTCCTTCTTTGAATTCTTAATAATTAATCATAAAAACACTTATAATACAATATAAAATATAACTAAATCACTTGTTTAAAATGTTAACTCATTTGAAAATATACATATATAAAAACAAAAAAAACACACCATTGGCACGAAAATGACCTACCCAGACGGGAGTTGAAAGGAAACTGTTGAAACAAAGTTACAATAATAATAAAACAAGGCACACACGTACATATATATATATAATATATATATATATATATAATATAATATATATATATTATATATATATATAATTATATATATATATATATTATATATAATTATATATATATATATATATATAATATATATATAGCATGAATATATATATATATATATATATATATATATATAATATATATATATATATATATATATATATATATATATTCATGTGTCTTTACTACTAAATTCAAGCCACGTAACGAATTCTTCACCGGAGGCACAAAGGTTACGGATATATTAGTCTGCTCGGCAGAAACTCGAAACTTCAAAAGAGCAAATACTGGAATGGATTACAGGTTAGAATGAAGCTCTGTAATGGTACCCTTTTATGCAAAGTCTGCGTTGCCCTAAACAGGAAAAAAAATTAAATTAACTATAATTATAAAGCGGGTAACCTGATATTTCATGGCATAAATGGCGGGGTATTATATGTCGCCGAGACGATAAGAGCTCTCAAAATATGATGAGAGTAATGCAGTATCTAAATTCCAGGTTTCATGATGGAGAATCGTTAGTTATTTTCACGGAGAGAATCATATAATTCTTACATAACGAGAATCATTATTCTTTTTTACTTACCGAGAATAAAGTTCGATTTATACGTTGGAATCATGATGATTCATATAATGAGAATCCTTCGCACTTTGTGCCGAGAAACTTTTTTATTTATATACTGAGAGTCATATACTACTCAGGTGATGAGAATCATACACTCCTTGTGTCGACAAACATCTCAATCTACAAGATGATAATCATACGCTATTGAGATGATGAGAATCATGGGCACTCTTATAATGAAGAGTACTCTGTACTTGTTATAAAATGAGAATCTTGAGTCTTATGGATTGAGAATCATTACTATTTGCATAATGAGATCAAGGCATTATATTTTTATGAGAATCACGAACTAAAAACGAACTAAACTAAAGAAAATGGTGAGGTAAAAATGAAAGCTAATCATACAGGAAAATGTGGAAAATGATGCATTGCACAGGATGAGAATTACGCCACAATTAGCCGAATGCATGATGGGGTTTCACCATTCATTCTACCGGCCAGGCTTGATTAGGCCGTCGGTAAAATCTGTTTCAAAATTCTATGTGCATTCCCCCCATACACCCCCCCCCCCCCCCCCCACCCCCCCCCCCCCCCCGAAACTTGTTAAAGGTGATCATATGCAGTACTCACTGGCAAAATTGCCTCAATTTCGTATTTTGCGAAATTGCTTTTTTTTTTTCAATGTTACCTCAAATTTGTTTATTGCAAAATTACCTCAAATTTGTCTATTGCAAAATGACCTCAAATTTGTCTAATACAAAATTACCTCAAGGTTGACTATTGCTGCAAAATTACCTCAAATTTGTATTTTTCAGTGATCTAAAATCAATATTTTGTAACAGAGCTAATGTTATTTTTGGGCAAAATATTTGGCAAAATTACCTAAATTTTGCATTTTTAAAATTACCTAGTCTGTATATTGCAAAATTATCTAGAAATTTGAAAAAAAAAATTATTTTGCAAAATTACCTAAAGCAGTATTTGCAAAATTACCTAAAATTTGTATTTTGCTAAATTACGGGAAATCTGTATTATGTAAAATTACCTAAAATTCATATTATGTAAAATTACCTTAATTCTGCATTTTAACAAATTATCTAAAATTTGTATTTTGTAAAATGAGCTAAAAAAAATGACCTACAATTTGTATTTTGCAAAATCACCTAAAATTGTTTTTTGCAAAACTATCTAAAATCTGTATTTTGTAAAATTAAATTTTTTTTTTGCAAATTACTTAAAATTTGCATCTTGCAAAATTACCCAAAATTTATATTATATAAAAGTACTTTAATTTTGTATTTTGAAAATTGGCTAAAGTTTGTATTTTGCAAAATTTCCTAAAATTTTTATTTAGTAAAATTAACTAAACTGTATTTTGTAAAATTACCTCATTTTTTGCGAATTACCTAAAGTGTGTATTTTGCAAAATTACCAAAAACTTATATTATGTAAAATTATTTTATTTTTTTATTTTGCAAAATTAGCTACAATTTGTATTTTTGTAAAAATGACCTACAATTTTGTATTTTGCATATTTACCTAAAATTGTATTTTGCAAAATTAGCTAAAAATTGTATTTTGCTAAATTACCTAAAATATATATTTTGTAAAATTACCTAAAATCTGTATTCTGCAAAATTACCTAAAACTTGTAATTTGCAAAAGAAGCTAAAATCTGTATTTTGTAAAATTACCAAATTTCTTGTTTGCAAATTACCTAAGATTTGCATTTTGCTAAATTACCTAAAATTTGTATTTGCAAAATTACCTAAAATTTGTATTTTGGCAAATTACCAAAAACACTTTCATTTTGTGTTTTATAAGCGCTCCTCTCACGATGTGCATATTATTTACAAGAAACAGAAAAAAAACGTTTAGGTTTTAGAAAAAAAAATATGAGGGTTACAAACATTTTTCTTTGTCTTATTAAAAGTATTAATATGATGAAAGATGGTGTTTCTCATCATCCTGCAGAACTGGTTAAAATAATTATTTTCAGTTTTTTAGATTTTATATTCCTTGTAACCATAACGTACCTATAAACAATATACAAAATACAATTCAATTTTAATTTTCTTTTAACAAGCGCTTTCACTTGCTTTTAGGACAGTCATTAACGTACGAAAAAAAAGCAATTTCGTTCACATTATAATTCTATTGCAAAATCTCACGAACTCTCAGGGACTTTTATGTTACGAAGCAGAACAACGACCAGTTCATCAGATTCTCTACGATTTTGTTCTCAACCTATTTTGGTCCCCAGCACCCTTCCACCCTATGCAAGAATGTCATCAACAACCCCAACCCCACCTTTCCAAGATTGTCTGCCTCAAAAGGTCCATTCCAAATAATATGCAACAAAATACTAACACAAACAAACAAGCTGGGAGACAGAAAACCCAGCGTGACTTCTCAGTAGTGCGGACCGATGTACACATTGCGTTTTGTGTGGTTTGTTTGTTTGTATGGTGTTTTGACGTTGCATGGAACCAGTGGTTATTCAGCAACGGGACCAACGGCTTTACGTGACTTCCGAACCACGTCGAGAGTGAACTTCTATCACCAGAAATACACACACATCTCTCACTCCTGGAATCGAACCGGCGACCACCGAGGTGAGAAGCAAACACCAAACCAACCACGCCACTGAGGCGCTGCGTTTTGTGTGGTCGTCGAGCCAGTTTGAGCCTGCTAATCTATGGTCACAATTCCCTCCCCCCCGCCCGCCCCTCACCCGAAACTCACAAATGTCCCTTAGGGGAGGAATTCCCCCCTGCTTGAGAACGACTGCTCTACATGGCATAAAATCAAAATCAAAAGTAATCAAATTCAACTCCATTTTAGATTAACGTAACGTTACCGATGTGAATTCTGGTCAAAGATTAATTTGTTTAGTTGACGTATGTATGTTTATTTTGGTAGTTAATAATACTTATAAATAGAATGATAATAAAAATGAATCAACTAATACTGTCAATATCGTTAAGGGAATGCATACATGCATATGGAACTATACAGCAAATAAATTAGCTTGCAAAACAAGCTTCCAAGGTCCGAAATGCCTACATTTAAATAAAGATAGAAAGGTAAACAGAAAAATTAATATATGTACGTGAATACACCTATACTAGACAAAGTGTCGGGTTAAACAATTTCCCATTGTCAAAAATGTCTGCAAGTGAATAAATAAAGAGCAGAAAATGAGTCTATCTATGATTTCTCTTAAATCAAAATAACAAATACATATGAAGATACAAATACGCACTGAATTATACGTACGTGCATAAACTCATACCACAAAATAAATAATGTACCTTTACATTTCGGGTAATTTTCTTTGGAGCTTGAAAGTAGTATCCCAGCCACCCTTAACGTTATTATTAGTAATTATTATCATTATTATAATTGAATTAAATATAGAAATTAGGCCAAAAACCAAGCACTGGAACCCATAAGGTCATTCAGCGCTGAAACGGAAATTGACAGTAAAAGGTTTGAAAGGTGTAACAGGAGGAAAACCTCAAAGCAGTTGCGCTGCGAACAATTGTTGGGAGAAGATGGAGTTTAAGATGAAAAAAAGAGAATATGAAGGGAGGTACAGTAAAAGGAACGAAAGGGGTTGCAGCTAAGGGCCGAAGGGAAGCTGCAAAGAACCTGAAAGAATGCCTACAGAGCGCAGACGGCACTAACCCCCCTACGGAAATTATTATAATATTAGTATCATTACATTATTATTATCATTGAGTTGAACACTACTTATATGGAACAAACCCACCATAGTGGCCACTGACTTGAAATTCAAGCTTCCAAAGAATATTAGGGTGTTCCTTACGAAGAAGGAAGAAGAAGTAAATGGAAATACAGAATCCCGACATCAATTAATTATTCTTCTGTCTTTGTGCCTTCTCCAGTCGGTGAGATCCGTAATCTTATTTGCTGTTCCTCGCTTCTTATTACGCTATTCAAGCGAGCCGCGAATCGACATTAGGTTTTAATTCATTTGCTGCTCATTCTTTTGGGATTTTCGCCTTTCTTCTCGTCTTTTATCTATTTCTTTTTATTTTCTTATCTCTCTCTCTCTCTCTCTCTCTCTCTCTGTTTATTCCTCCCTTTTACTGATTGTATTTTTGTGCTACATAATTATTCTCATTTTTTCTCTCTCTCTCTCTCTTTAATTAGTCATCTGTTCTGGTTTCTTGCGTGATTTTTTTTTCGTGATTTTACTTCTCTCTCTCTCTCTCTCTCTTCGTTTATTCATCTTTTATACTGCTTTTAATTTTGTGATCTCTCTCTCTCTCTCTCTCTCTCTCTCTCTCTCTCTCTCTCCGTTTATTTATCTTCTATACAGCTTTTAGTTTTGTGATTCTCTCTCTCTCTCTCTCTCTCTCTTTCTCTCTCTCTCTCTCAGTTTATTTATCTCTTCTATTTTTATTTTTGTGATTCTCTCTCTTTCTCTCTCTGCTAAGTTACTCATCTTTTCTGCTCTGCCTTACTCTCTCTCTCGCTTAGTTTATTCATCTCTTTTACTGTTTCTATTTTTGTGACTCTCTCTCTCTCTCTCTCCACCGACATCAAAAGAACGAACGCAAAAGTGCTGCTGTTTCAGCCACCAGGCAATCTGCAAGGACATTAACATTCACCCCGTTCTTCCTAAGTTTATCCAAAGATTGCATTTTATGTTCAGATCCCGTCAAGCGAAAGCTGAAGGTTCTCATAGAAATCCTCATCCGAGTCTTCTCGTTGCAGGCGATGCATAAAATTTGCCTCCGTCACACAGAGGAATTTTTGAAGATATTCTTGAAAACATTCGAAGGAGTTTTCACAGACTGGTTCCATAAAGGCATCATTTTTGTTTTGCTCAATCAAGGTTACGTTCAGGACGTCAGCTCCTGATGTCATTTCACAGTGCCGACGTTATTCCCAGAACAGATCAGCCACTTGGAGAAGTTGTAGCACTGAAAATAGTCTAGCCTTGAGAATAGTCAAGCACTAGGAATAAAGTTTATGATTTTAGCACCGTATATGTGTCTGGCACTGGGGATAAGTTATTCAAAGAGCAGACCAGCCACTTGGAGAAGTTCTAGCACTGGAAATAGTCTAGCCTTGGGAACAGTCAAGCACTAGGAACAGAGCTTATGATTCTAGCACCATATATGTGTCTAGCACTGAGAATAATACTCACAGAGCACACAAGCCACTTGGAGAAGTTCTAGCACTGAAAATAGTCTAGCATTGGGAAAAATCAAGCACTATGGATAAAGCTTATAATTCTAGCACCGTATGTGTCTGGCACTGGGAATAAGTTACTCACAGAACTGACATGCCACTCGGAGAAGTTCTAGTCCTGGAAAATAGTCTAGCCTTGGAAATAGTCAAGCACTAGGAATAAATCTTATGATTCTAGCACCGTAAATGTGTCTGGCACTGGGAATAATCCAAGAACTGAGAATAGTCCTGGCAGTGAGAATAGTTCTAGCACTGGGCTGTGATAAGCTTAGCACTGGGAATATTCCTAGCACTAGAAGTCAAACCAAATCTGAGAATAGTTCTAGCACTGGGAATAATATGAAATCTAGGAATAACTGTAACACGGGACGTAATATTAGCCTTAGGAATAGTCATAGGATTTTTATAATCCTAGTCGTGTTTGGTTAAACATACCGCTGATACGCATTGTATTGGCGTTTTATTCATTCCACTTCCTTCTGTGAAATAAGTATTCGACTGCTATACAAACACTAGCGAATTGTGTGCTATGCAGACAGGCGATAATATTTTGAACATGGATTCGATATCAGTGTAGTTGTCAAATTATCAAAATTATTGGGTTTATTCTTCCAGTTTTGGTAATATTAATATCCTTGCAATGCCGGTCTGTAGGCATACAGTAAATATAAATTACTTTCGAGTCCGCACTATGATATTTTAGGAATACGCATCAGAGGCCAAGTCATAATAATAATAATAACAATAATAATAATTTGTCTTTTCCATCATTGTCTCATTTAATATATCTCATTGGGATGTTACACTTTATGCCCACACCTCCATGTTACCCTGATGCTGCTGTTGTTGTTACTGTAGATTGGACTGGCTATATGCCAGCATGGGTTATCCTCCTACAGCAGTTCACAGGATAAAATATCAGTCATTATTGTCTGTTAATGGCATCACTGACTATAGTAGCCACAACAATATCTTATAGAATTAAATCAACCAATCAATGCTTTTCCAATTGAATCGAATGTCCATCTTCACTGACTGTCTGTGGTTTCACAGGCCACCGTCGCAGAAAAAAAAAAAAAAACATAAAAAAAATGAGCCGAAGAAACGTAATAGTTTTTTTTATTTGGAGGTGGCCCATAAAACTCTTAGCCGTGGCCCGTGAAACTCAGCCACGGTCCGGTAATGGTCATCGGTGTCGGTGACCCTGGTAGTTTGTGACGCCAGATAACTCTCAATCAATCAATCATCAATCCGGTAATGGTCTATACTGTTGGTACCTATAGCGCTGCCCAGAGGTACGATTGTGGCTAACTCTAACCTTAAATAAAATCAAAACTACTGAGGCTAGAGGGCTGCATTTTGGTATGTTTGATGATTGGAAGTTGGATGATCAACAAACCAATTTGCAGCCCTCTAGCCTCAGTAGCTTTTAAGATCTGAGGGCGGACTGACAGACGACGCCGGCACAAAACTAAGAAATATTTTATTCCCTGAAATCAAATCCCCCGCGGGGCATCTCCTCCCTGAAGCCATGAACAAGATCACCTGCCTGCCTGGGGCGATTACTTCCTCCCTCCTCCCAAGTCTGGACCCTGAAACTCCTCGCCTCTCCCTCTCGCTGCATCCTTTTGATCCTTCATTCTTCAGCGAATCTGTCAGCGTGTAAGGGGAGCGGCGACCCTATTGCGTCATCGTATTTTCTTATGGGATCGAGAGAGAGAGATTTGGGTTCTTTTCACCTTTTTCTCGGGTCTTCCTTTCCCCCTCCAAGCGAAGGAAAATATTATGTTATAGAAGGGATGAAGGTTTTCAGGCTATGAGTACGTATTTAGAAAGATAAACAAGTAAAAAATGCGCCGAAGCACCTTTGGCGCAATCGAGTTTTCTGTACAGCATATAATGCTATATGAAACCCACATCCAGGGCTCGTGTAACTTTCAACCACTTCCCGACGGTGGCCTTTGTTGTTGGCACCTATAGCTGTGCCAGACGCACGATCACTGGTAAGTTTAAACTTAAATTAAATAAAAACGACTGAGGTTAGAGGGCTGCAATTTAGTATGTTTGATAATTGGAGAATGGATGGTCAACATACCAATTTGCAGCCCTTTAGCCTCAGTAAGTTTTAAGATCTGAGGGCGGACGGACAGACAAAAAGCCATCTCAATAGTTTTCTTTTACAGAAAACTGAAATGTCTTGCTATTTACAGTCTAATGCTGCCTAGCAGCGCATGGCTCAGAGCAACATGCTGCTTTTATTTCGCAGTAATGTGCAGGTTCCTTTTTTTAAAGCATGTGGGTAAAATTGTAACGTTACGCGTATATAAAGTTCCTGAATACTTTTAAATTATATTAGAATTTTAGTCTTTGAAGTAATAAATTGCCAGATAATTTTTCACAGTGCCAAGGGTTACCATTTCCTTGCTGTGATTCGTATTCCTTTTGAATTAATAACCAAGAAACTTTTCGCGCAAATTTCAACAATCTACAACGCATGCTTGCATAATAATAATAATCATAATAATAATAATAAAAAAAAATAATAAAAAAAAATTAATAATAATAATAATAATAAGAATAATAATGAACCAAACAAAAACTTCTTTCAGTTTTCATCTGAAGATTGAAAAAGAAACCCACAAAATCACTGTGTAACGTGTTTACTTCTAAGTATTTACATTTAATTTTAAATGTAAATACTTAGAAGTAAACACGTTACACAGTGATTTTGTGGGTTTCTTTTTCAGTAATAATAATAATAATAACAATAACTCTTCCGCAGACCTCCTTCAGGGGAAGAATGTATGCAGTCATAGAAAAAAAAAGCGCAGTTACGACCACTCTTCAAGTGCGTAAGTAAGAGGGCTTTAGAAGTGCTTCATTACAAGTGGCCTTGGCGCCTGCAACGTGTTTTTACATTATAAATAATATGTGAGGATGTGCTTTTATCTCACACACACACAAAAAGTTATATATGTACGCACAAACACACACCCATGTATGTATGTATGTATGTATATATATACATATATACATATATATTACAAAGGTAGTCCATGTAAGAAAAATACCCGTAAAGGAAATTACACTGTAATACATTTTTCACAGCATCTCTCTTCACGTGAACTAACCAGAAGAGAGAGAAGTAACATATAATATATATATATATATATATGATATATATATAGTATATATTTAAATATTATATATATATATATATATTATATGTATATTGCATATCCCAAAAGCTACATGAAAAGAAAAGCTTCATTAATACTCAACGTCGCACCTTTACGTCGCATTTTTCAAGAGTAATGAATACCATTATCTTCTCTTTTATATAGCTTGAGGAATTTAAGTACACGAAAATAAATGAAACGTAGTTGAACGTTCTAATAGATGGAGGAATAATCCTGATCATAAACAATATATATATATATATATGGTTATAATCACTTTAGCACGTGATTCAATTATCACACATATCCACAGGTGAAAAATAAGAGGCGAGGTGTATGTGCTAACCGGTTTCGACTTTATTTCCAAGCCATTGTGACTTCTAATACTTTGTATCAGTCCTTCATCAATGGCTTGGAAATAAAAAGTCGAAACCGGTCAGGACCTACAACCCGCGTCTTATTTTTCACCTGTGGATATGTGATATATATATATATATGTATATATATGTGTAACAAAAACATAAAGAGGGGGATTTGCAATGAGATATTTTAAATAATATATAATGTGATAGGCTATGACATTTCTTAGAATGTAGAAAATCAACAATTTAACTTCGAGTGACTGCTTAGGAATGCTTATGCATCTTTTCTTGAGGTGGTGTGATTAAGACTGCTGTCTTAGCAAATCCCTAGAGACAAAGTGTTCGAGTGACTGCTTAGGAATGCTTATGCATCTTTTCTTGAGGTGGTGTGATTAAGACTGCTGTCTTAGCAAATCAGTGCCTCGTCCTGTCGCCATGAGAGCTTGATGTAAGAGGTGACTTTGAAACTGGATTCAAGCGAGTGTTATTATATCTGTTTTGGCCAAAGTGCAGCTGGATTGTATTTGAATATTCATTTCAGAGATATTTTATTTATATGATCTTTTGATTTTGCTCTTGTGCTTACCAGATGTTCTCCTGTCTTCTAACAGGCGTTTCTGGAAGAGGGGAACTATTTTCTGGAGAAGAGTGGGGATTGTTCATTGGAGAAATGGTGTACTGACTAATGACTGTGTTGACTGTGCCTATCTGTTAGATAAATTACCGAGGGTTATCTGAGTTATTTGGACTTTGAGTTAACATTCCATTTAATCATTCTGTTAAGAATCTGAGTTATTCAGTTAATACTTTTCTTTTAAATAAATGCATATTTTTGTAATTCACGACTCTGATTTGGTGACCTTAAAGGATGGAGAGAGAGAGAGAGAGAGAGAGAGAGAGAGAGAGAGAGAGAGAGGGAAAGTATTACCAATTGCCAGCCGCCTTCTGCTCTGGCCTATCACTACCAAAATGATAATGAGATAATGACCATCTCGTTATTTTATATATATATATATATATATATATATATATATATATATATATATATATATATATATATATATATATATATATATATATAAGGAACATTTTCGAGGACATACATACTTATAGTCTCTCTCTCTCTCTCTCCAACGTATTACAGTAAATCCTCTGGGGGTTGGCGGTGCGGGGGGGAGAGGATGATTCCCAATACGGCACGTTGGAAACGTTAATAAAGGTCGCGTAATTTTCTCCGAAGGCTCTCAATGAGGCATTCAGACCCGGAGGATAATCCTGTGGCTTTGAGGGAATAAAGGACAATATTGAATCTATTTCCGGTGTCACGCCGTTCTCGGAGCATGTCAACAAAATCTTACTATTATCATTGTTTTTATCATTTCAACAGACGAAACCTATTTGCATGGAACGAGCGCATCAAACGGGCCAGTGAGCCGAAATTCAATCCCTAAAGAATGTTGGTTTCAACATCCCACTGAAGACCCTACACTGCAGCAGTGACTGATCATGGTACAGGGGCAGTGATTTTTCATCACCCTGTGGGGGGAGACGCCAACCCGTGACATCTGATTGGCATTCCACGACACTAACCACTATACCAGCGGAACAGCTAATGATTATTATTGGTTAGAAATGACAATTGAATTACCATAGTGGAGTATAAATACCATGTTCATGTTTGTAGGAAGCCAAAATTAACATGTTTGTTTGTAGGCAGCCAAAAATACCATGTTCATGTTTGTAGGGAGCCAAAAATCCCATGTTCATGTTTGTAGGAAGCCAAAAATCCCATTTTCATGTTTATAGGAAGCCAAAAATCCCATGTTCATGTTTGTAGGAAGCCAAAAATACCATGTTCATGTTTGTAGGAAGCCAAAAATCCCATGTTCATGTTTGTAGGAAGCCAAAAATACCATGTTCATGTTTGTAGGAAGCCAAAAATTCCATGTTCATGTTTGTAGGAAGTCAAAAATCCCATGTTCATGTTTGTAGGAAGTCAAAAATGCCTTGTTCATGTTTGTAGGAAGTCAAAAATACCATGTTTCAAGTTTGTAGGAAGCCAAAATTTCAATTAGATGTAACTAATTAACTTGAAATACAGTTGTAAAATCATTATCAAATAGCTGCCTAACAGTAGGTTTTGATTTTACGCAATGTAATCATTTGTTGAGATTTAGAGAAGACCGTTAATCATTATACAGAATTCGCTTGTTTCAATATAACGAAAGGCTCTCATTTTTCATCAATGCAATGAATTCATTTGTTATGACGGCAGAAAACACATTCATTTTTTAGCAATGTAAAGAATTTATTTGTTTCATTACCAATGTAAAAATCATTCGTTTTCATGCAACGAAATATTTATTAGAGCTAGCACCTCGGTACTGTTTATCATATCGATTTTGCGTTTTGATGAAATCAGAAGTTACTGAGATTAACAAAAATAGATACAGAAACCACTGAACGAATTAGAGGTTTAGCATCAAGACTATTTAGATTTCCATACAAACCATGTACAAGGCATACAACCTCTACCACCACATACACACACTTCCAAACATATTTGCTCTTCAATTTGCGTGGTTTATTTTCAAGTTTCAAGGTCGATATAGATCTGATATCACCATTGTTCTTTTTTTTTTTTTTTTTTTTTTTTTTTTTATTCCTTCCAGACCTCGATATGGGCAATTACTTAGCCTTTCAATAGCTTTCTTCACTAAAAAAAAAGTTTAAGGCTTATTATCATAAAAAATAGCCCTATCTACCATTTTACACTATAACCACTATACATTACATGGCAAAGGCAGATATTTACACATAATCTTAAATACCAGTGACTCACAACCGCTTTTGGCCCGTGTATCCTTTCACCATATATCAGAATGTCATTCACCAACCCCCCACACCCCGCCCCCTTTCCAAAATTGTCTGCCTAAAAAGGTGATTTCACATAATAAGAACAAAATGCTCATACAAACTCACAAGCTAGCGGAGAGAAAGCCCAGCATGATCTCTCAGCAGTACGAACCGATGCACATTGCGTTTTGTGTGGTCCTGGAGCCAGTTTGAGCCTGCCAATCAGGGGTCGTAATTCCCACACCCCCCTCCCCCCTGAAAGTCCCAAATTCTCCACTAGAGGGGAATACCCAGCCTTGTTTGAAAACCACTGGTATATTCCTATCCCACCTCAGACCTACTAAAAAGAAAATGAGTTTTGTATGTGCTTATATTGCTTAATATGCCTTTGGATTTGTGTATACGAAAAAGTAATAATTAGTCGGTCTTACCACAGGTATTTGCGAGGGATTTATTTTGAATGTATTACATCGTTCTTCACTTCAGTAATCGTTTATTCGGCTATATCTGCTTGGAGTAATATAAAGTGCCTTTGAGAAAGTTGAGTTGCAGAACTATTTTATATAAATAAATAAACACACACACGTATATATATATATATATATATATATATTATATATATAAATATATATATATATATATCTATATATATACATATATATATATATAGATATATGATATTATATATATAGATATATATATATATATATATTTGAAGTCGCAACCTGTTTCCTAAATTACTGTTTTATCTGTTACTTCTTCTTCTTCTTCTTCTTCTTCTTCTTCTTCTTATTATTATTATTATTATTATTATTATTTTATATTATTATTATTATTATTAATAATAATAATAATCATCATTATTATTATTATTATTATTATTAACCAAACAAAAACTTCTTTCAGTTTTCTTCTGAAGATTGAAAAGAAACCCACAAATTCAATTTGTAACTTGTTTACTTCTAAGTAAAACTAAATGTAAATACTTAGAAGTAAACAAGTTACAAATTGAATTTGTGGGTTTCTTTTTCAATTATTATTATTATTATTATTATTATTATATATTATTATTATTATTATTATTGTAGGGTAGGTTTAACTGCTTGATGCCCGATGTGACTGAACATTTACATATTCCCGCTTCCTCTCTCTCTCTCTCTCTCTCTCTCTCTATACCACCGTGTGTCATCACTATTGCCTATTCTTCCACCATCTCCTCTTCTCGCCCGACCTTTTTTTTATTTATTTATTTCTTTATTTTTTTTTGACTCCCTCTTTCGTCGCCTTTTAACTGCGAACTTTTCGTCGCCCGGCCATAGAATTTTAACAATCACAAGGGGAAAAAATTTGGGTAGGGGAGCTTTCACTAGGACTTCCCCTTTAAGTGATGACATTCCCCTCTCTGTTCAAAAGGGGAAGTGCGTGCCTGCATCTGGCAACGAAATTGGTGGCCCTTTTTTCGTTTATTATTTTTGTCCTTCGTATTAGTGTTTTGAATTTACGATTGCTGACTTGCTGGGAATGCTCTTCATCATAGTGTTTGGAATGCCAGGAGTGCTATGTGATTGGAATGAATTTGTTCATATTGTTTGTGCTTGATTGGAATATTCCTAATCATAGTTTCTCGGAGGATTCCTGGTCTCAATTCCTCGGGATCTTTATCGTATTACATTGGAATATTCTTGATCTTGATTCCGTGTTATGTCTTTCATCAGAACGCCTAGGAATATTCCTGATCTTTATTCCTTGTGATATTCTGTATCGTATTTCCTTGGAATATTCTTCCTCCTCATATAATTCTTATATTAATTCCTTGTGGTATTCCACTTTGCAATTATTTGGGATATTCTTCATACAGTATTCTTGATCGTCATTAATTATAGAAATTATTATCCTTATTATCCTACTCCCTCTAATTATTCTTCCTCATGGCAGCCTTCTCTAACCACCATTTTTCATTGCTATTC
The DNA here is from genome assembly GCF_015104395.2 of Macrobrachium nipponense. NCBI lineage: Eukaryota > Metazoa > Arthropoda > Malacostraca > Decapoda > Palaemonidae > Macrobrachium > Macrobrachium nipponense. Next base: position 62,950,402 of record NC_087215.1, on the reverse strand, counting down.
TTTCTAAATTGAGTCTTCATTCTAGCATCGATCTTAATTACCTGATGAGAGGGGATGATCTGCTTAGTTTTTCCTACTGTGACGTTTTCCTAGTCACGACATCACCAACAGAACGTCTAATTAAGAGTCCTCTCATGGCATACTATAGTCGACTCCATCTTCAAGATGGCGTCACTTGTCTTTGTTGCTATTGTAGAACTTGATTTAGATTCTGGAGAAAGGGCATATTGCTGCCATGCTTTTTTCCCGACATTTCTGGGACTTCAAAGAAAGCAATATATATTGTTTTCTTTGTTCTTCGTCTTCTTCTCCTTCTTCTTCTTGCAGAAAAAGTTCATTCACTCGGAAGGCAGGTTTCCACAGGAGAAAATATCTATTTGTGGAAAAAATATAAATGAGCAAAACATCTCATATTTCTTGATACAAAAAATGAGTTAGTGAAAATGAGTAGCAAGGTTAAGGCTCGATATGGTATTGCCAGAGAGAATTAAAAGCATATTACCTATTTGACAGAAAACCAAACTATTAAAAATATGAACAATGAAGACAGAGTAAAAAAAAAAAACTCACGGCAAGAATTCATGCACTAAAGGTAGAGGAAATGACGGCATGAAAAAATACAAAGGAAACAAAGTAATGAATTTAAAATATAAGACAACAACGTACAAAAATTGATAAAAAACAAAGTAAAGACTCTATTTTCCCGCTAATCCACACGCAGCTTTAGCTCTGGCACAGCTTCGTCGCAAAAAATGAAAATCTGAAAAATGAAACTGAACTTCACTGTGGGTACCCTTAGGCAAGCGACTTCACATTCAAGACTATGGAAGGCCACTTTACAGAGGTTTGGCTCCGCACAGGAGTTTAGGCTATTTTAGTTTTATGAAATTCAGACTGTCAAACAAAGTACTGGGGCACTTCCGGCCATTCAGCGCTGAAGAGAGTGAAAACAGGAATTTCAGAGTTTGATTTTCTGGTCTCCATCAGACCTAAACTAGCTCCGTGGCGATGATCTCAATCGACTACCACAACCACCAAATGATGACCCACTGCTGACAGGAGTAACACACTCATTTCAGTTACAAAACGTCTACCAAGAAACATCCTTGAAATGCCCTTTAGTATCTATGTGGCAAGCCATGGGCCTACAAACTCATCCTAAAAATGCTTGCGGAAAACAAGGAATGTTGCTCTTTTCGGAGACACCCATCTAAGCACAAAAGAAGCACAAATATAAATAAAATCAGTATCAAATAAAAGGGCAGCATAGAGGTTGGTTTTTAAAATTACATTTCGGAATATCACACAAATATGTTATCCGTTACTTAGGGGAAAAGTCCCAACTATTTTTGATATCCAAAAGCTATTCCGATAATCCCTCGTTCGTGTTTTTGTCACTGTGGCAGAGAAAAAAAAACTACAGCGACAACTGCAGTTTTCAAGTTACACTCTGTGTATTCAACCATAGTTTACACCCCGTAGTTTTTTTTTTTTTTTTTTTTTTTTTTTTGCGCCACAGTGAGCCGATTGATAAATATCCGAACGAGGGATTATCGGAATACCCTTTGAATATCAAAAATAGTTGGGACTTTTCCCCTAAGTAACGGATAACATATTTGCGTGATATTCCGAAGTGTAATTTTGAAACGGAACTCTATACTGTCCTTTCGTTGGGTACATCAAAAACTAGTTTTAACATTTGCGCGTCTTTTCTCCTTGGTGGAATGGCTTCAAAAGTGCTATGTTCGTACATATAATATATATATATATATATATATATATATATATATATATATATATATATATATATATATATATATATATATATATATATAATATGTATATAATGTTGGTATTTTATCAGACTGCCTATGTACCTTTGCCCTTCAGAAAAAATAAATATATTTTGATAATGCGTTATACAAGTAAGTCTAGTATATTAAAGTGGAGGTAGCGACTTGAATAGGGTACACATGTTTTACATTATATTATAAAGAGAGAGAGAGAGAGAGAGAGAGAGAGAGAGAGAGAGAGAGAGAGAGAGCAAAGACACAGTATCATGTAAAGGATAGTTTTTTTTTCTGATGGACCGAGAAGCATTAATAATTATTGCGTAGGCTTTGATGTTTGTTAAAAGAGAAAGACGGACAGGTAAGGAGATGCCACAGACAGAAGAAGACCTACAGACGGACAAACAGACCGATAGACAGACAAGAACGAATTTGCTTCAAATTCTGGAAATGAAAATAATAAAAATATATTAGTGGATGAAATGCTCTGTGCTCATGCGTATAACTGCTTCAGACAGAGAGAGAGAGAGAGAGAGAGAGAGAGAGAGAGAGAGAGAGAGAGAGAGAGAGAGATGGCGCCGACCTTACTTAAAAAAACCTTGAATAAAATAGGCTAGAATATTTTAATCAGTAAAATGTTATGAAAAGACAAAATATATCTGCCCTTATTATGAGAGAGAGAGAGAGAGAGAGAGAGAGAGAGAGAGAGAGAGATGGCGTTGAATTTACATGAAAATCTTACCTCATTAAAGGGCTAGAATATTTTGATCACTAATATACATACTATGAACAGGTTATACATATGTCTGCATATGAGAGAGAGAGAGAGAGAGAGAGAGAGAGAGAGAGAGAGAGAGAGAGAAAGCTATACACTTATCTCCAAGCATAATGTCCCTAGAGAATAAACATCGACAGAGATGGCAGGGTTTAACCTCTTGTATTCAAGTCGGTCTTCTTTAAGTACTTCCAAAGCTCTTTTGTCTCTCGAGGAGAGAGACTACCGTGGCCTCGGGTACTTGAAGTGACTTAGAGAATTAACGATGACATTCGGCTCAAGAGAAATGATCTGCTGGTTTACCAATTAATAACCTCAAGTTTGAGTTTGGTTAGTACATGGATGGGTGACCGCCAATGAACAATAGACCCCAAGGAACTATTGTATGAGTGAGGGAAATGGTACGAGGCTAGCAACCTCATCCAAATAATCAATGTTTATAATTTTGCAACAGACCATAGGTGTATGTTGCAAACATACACCCATGGTATATGTTCATATTGAACACCCGGGACCAGAATTAGTTGAATCGAATAAAGGAAATGGCCTGTAAAACTAGCAACTTCACCTACAAATTGATGTTCAGAATTGAATATTAGCAAGCACTTACCCACCTCACCCCAACCACACCCCTCAACCCCGAAGGGCAAATTCAGATACCAGAGGAGAAAGAAAAATGGCTGAAATTGCAACAGATTCACAATAGATTCAAGTGTGCTCTGCTGTGCATGTTAAGTATCTGGTGCGAGCGGCAACGGGTCATAACAAGACCCGAGAACGAAGCACACTGATAAAGTAAAATAAATTGCTATAATTTACATTACATGATGACTGAATTATCAAACTAAGATACAAAGTTGATCCTTTCACTGGACTAAGGTCGATTACATTTGTCTCGTGCCACGCCGTTGAGGCCTAGGTATATTATAGTTGATTTAAATAAATCAGTGACTTAGCTCAAATTTAATGCCTTCGCAACAAGGCAATTAATCAGTGACTATGATGGTTCAACAAAGGTGCAGCGAACAGAATAACTAGGAGTCCACTAAAATAAAGTATAATTTCACTTGAAATACAAAGATATTACAGGAGCTTCTATACATTAAAATGGTTGCAAAGGCTAACTAGTGCCACACCATGTATGAATTGATGTAACTAAATAACTAGAATTAACTTGTAAGATTAACACATTCTAAGAGTAGGTAGGATTTCCTTCAGCAAGTCTGAGACAGAACAGCCAGTAATTGCATCACTATTATACAGTATATATGATCACTTAGGAAAATAATGCACTTGGCATATGGTTAAAACGCACCGTTGCTTGGCACACAGATAAAAGCACCGTTGCTTGGCACACAGATGGAAACTAGAGCACTGCCGGTAAATCTGCTGAGTCAGTGAACCTGAAATCAGAAGTAGGATGACCCTGTAGAATTCGTCGTTGAGGAACATATAACTTCATGCTACTAATGAATGGGGTAGGTCACACAAGGCTGTAATGAGTGGCATGAATGAGGTATAGTGGAATGCTCATCTGCCAGGAAGGACTTGTAACGTTTCTTGCTTAAGCCCAAATGTAGAGCGCCAAATCGGCTGAGTGCAGAGCTGGGCCTCTTGCGTCTCTCGCAACTCTTTATGGACAACTGGATCCAGATACACCTACAGGTGTAGGGTATCGTGACAAGGCTTCCTAAAGCCAAACTCAGCCTTTGGCCACTAAGGCGTTGACCTTGTTTACCCTGGATTTTCCACTTCGTTGCCACTTCTCCCAAGATAGGTACTTCTGCCCCACCTTTCCCTCTGTCTCTCTCTCTTTCTTGTGTTCAGCCTCTGACCACCATTCTTGATTTGCTTTGGAGCAAATCCTTCTAACTGTCCTTTTGCTTACTTTGGCGGCTTTGGCTGTGTCCGGTTGGCCTTTTCATCTAAAAAGTAGCGATTAACTTCATAAATTATTTCCTTAGTCTGACTGTGCAGGGGGGCCAGCGAGAAGCGGGAGATGTTTACATGGTGGGTCTGTGACACGGAATGACCTTGTTGTGCTGAGGTGGCAACGGAGCGCTAACCCTGCACAGAGGTGTTGTTAAATCTCAGGAAAACATTTTTAGAAACATTCATTTTCCTATCAGAAACTTAGTCATTCTTAAACATATGAAGTTTTATTATGAAACAGAGTAATTACCATATAGTATTTAGTTAGTATAAAAAATATCAGAGACTTCTTCATCACTGTCTTGGCGTATTTAGAGAACTGTGGCACTGTGCGGCCAACGCCTTAGTGGCCAAAAAGGCTGAGCTTGACTTCACCTGACTTCTTAAGGCAACCACTGGCGCTTATATCCCGTCAGTGCAGTCGCCATCTTGGATGTTTTCGATGGTCAACTGGTATTGTTCAAATCTTCCACACACACCTTTTTAATCCTCAGGTAGTGCTGGAAGAAAACAGCATTTCGGCAGTATCTTGTGTCCACGGACCGTGCTTGTGTCTATATTGTCTAAAACAAAAGAAGGGTGTCGCAAGGGAGAGCAAGGTGAGGAGTTATGAACGGCAAGGGTCAGGTCAGATCTTAAATGAGCAGGAGACGGGTCAAAAGGGGATAACTGCCGGAACGCTGGTGTGAATGAGGATATCGTGACCCATAGGGAATTGACACAATAGGAGTTGTGTGAGAATTGAATCTGTCTCCTTTCCACGTGTTTTGACCAAATGCAGGTGGCCTGCTGGCCTATAAGCATAAGGTGCTCAATGACAGCTAGAGGATGTTAGAGGTGATTATATAGAATTAGACAGGGACTCTTAATATAGACTTGAGGAACGGTCAGCTTCCTGGTCTCGTCCGAAGGACGTCGTTATGGGGTGATGCAGGTGTTATCAAAGATGCGTGATCGGCTCTAATGCTAGGTAGCGAATCCTGAGGGGATTCCAAAGGAGTGTCCTAATGGCGTTCTATTGTACTCGCTATGACCTGAGAAGATGTTCATGAATGTTGGAAAGGGCGCGAACCATATGACAAGTGAGATAGATCTAAACTGATTTATTTTGACACTAAGCTATCGTTTCTATTGCCAACAAGACTCTGGGAATGTTAATGATTTATTTGACAGCGACACGAATTCGAACTCATTTTCCCTGACACTACCATAACGATACTTTCTCTGAAGACAAAAACAGCCCTAGGCCAATTACCTGAATTTGAACTGATAAACAACCCTTCTTGCTTTACTCTTTTACTTTACTTGTACATTGAGCTAGAATTTAAAAATGAGACGAAAATGCAAGAGACATAAAATGACGCATTTAACACATTACTTTGTTATCATATGATTACTTATTTTTCTGTGCCAGTCTTGATTTTCCTTTACAATTATCCTTAAGATGGGGCCTTTTCAGCGGTAACTAATGCCAGTTACTACTACACGTTTCCTTTAGTTAACATCACATTCTCTCTCTCTCTCTCTCTCTCTCTCTCTCTCTCTCTCTCTCTCTCTCTCTCTCTTTTAATAGGAAATAGAATACTTCAATCCAAACTTTAGCACATAAAAATTTCTCTATAACCCCCCTTTCAATAGGATATTTTTTTTATAGCAATAACGTGTTTTCCTTTTCCATTAGTGGGGAGAATGGTAATGCATTTCAACTTAATCAGTAACGGTCCTCATTCGGCATAGGCCTATTGGAAAAGTTTTGCCGTCACCCTATTCAGTCTCCCAATAAAAAGACCTTCTTCCCCAATTCAGAGTGGAGTATATAATGCGCCGAAGTTTCTTCGGCCCAATCGAATTTTCTGTACAGAGAACAATGCTGGATGGAACTCTCTGCCGCGACCGATGAAACTTTCAGCTCCGGCCCGGTGGTGGCCTGTGTTGATGGCACCTATAGCTGTAGCTAACTTCAACCATTAATAAAATAGAAACTACTGAGGCTTTAGGATTCCAATTTCGTATGTTTGATGATTGGAGGTTGGATGATTCACATGCCAATTTGCAGCCATCTAGCCTCAGTAGTTTTTAATATCTGACGGCGGACGTACAAGCGAAAAGCCTTCCCAATAGTTTTCTTTTACAGATAACTAAAAAAAAAAAAGATGAGAAAGTAATGTGTGGTTGTTGTTGTTGTTGAGGCCTCGACTGGAGACCTAAACGATACGGGACCTGAATCTCTTGTGACCTAAAGACCTAAATTTCTTGCGGTCTTTATATATATATATATATATATTATACCATATATATATATATAATTTATATATATAGATATATATATTAATAATTATATATTATATATTATATATGATATATATATGACAGTCATATCACATTACCGTGATTCATATACAAATATCGAACTACAAATGTCCTTTAATATCTAATTCTCTCTACCTCGGAATTAATATATTTTCATATATGTTTAACCGAGGGAGGGGGAATTTTATTAAGCGATAATAGGATGGGCGATCGCCAGGCTCGAACAAGCGAACTCTCAATCCCAAGACTGGCAGTGAAGCCTAAAACCACTACGCCACGGTGGCGTAGTGGTTTTAGGCTTCACTGCCAGTCCTGGGATTGAGAGTTCGCTTGTTCGAGCCTGGCGATCGCCCATCCTATTATCGCTTAATAAAATTCCCCCTCGGTTAAACATATATGAAAATATATTAATTCCGAGGTAGAGAGAATTAGATATTAAAGGACATTTGTAGTTCGATATTTATATATATATATATATATATATATATATATATATATATATATATATATATATATATATATATATATATATATGTCATTTCCGTGATTCATATACATATATCGAGCTACAATGTCCTTTAATATCTAATTCGCTCTACCTCGGAATTAATATATTTTCATATATGCTTAACCTACTACACCACCTCTTGCGGTGGTGTAGTAGGTAAAGCTTCACTGACGTTTCCTGGATGAAAGGATCCGTGGGTTCGCGCCCCGGTCCAGGCAAGTCTATTATCGAGAAAAAAATTCTCCTTCGGTTAAGCATATATGAAAATATATTAATTCCGAGGGTAGAGCGAATTAGATATTAAAGGACATTGTAGCTCGATATATATATATAATATATATATATATATATATATATATATATATATGTGTGTGTGTGTGTATACGATATACACACACACACACACACACACATATATATATATATATATATATATATATATATATATATATATATATTTAGCAAAGGGTCTCTAAATTTCATGCTGCTCAATAGGCCTAACTCTCTTGCCGGTTAAACACATAAACCTCAAAATTCAGGTTTTGCAGCTTGGACAATAAACACAAAGATCTAATTATCACATAGGTTAAATGTGTCCCGATTGGGATATTCTCAAAATATCACATAGATTAAATGTCTCGCGATCTGGATATTTTCAGACGTCTTTCAATCTGAACAGAAGAACATCACAAGGCCTAAACGTTTGGTGATCTATGTGTATAAAAGTCAATTGCTTTGAATGCTGTGTGGATTGAACATATTAAATTCAGTAGGCGTAAATTATCATTGCTGTTACTATCATTAAATGCCTTGCGTTCTAAATGTTTAAATGTCCTAAGCCTCCAGGCCTCTGCACCTTGTGAATTGGACATCAAAACAGTCTACACGGATGCCTGCCTTGCTTGGGCACTGCTTACAAATGTTAGAAGCGAAATGAGTTATACTGTAATCAGTTGCGGTACCCTGTCTAGGCCTATAAGCCTTTTGACTTGGACATCAAAACAGCCTCCTTGGTCACTGCTTACAAATGTTAGAAGCGAAATGGGTTGTACTGTAATCAGTTATGGTACCCTGTCTAGGTCTATAAGCCTTTTGACTTGGACATCAAAACAGCCTCCTTGACACTGCTTACAAATTTTAGAAGTGAAATGAGTTGTAATGTAATCATTTGCGGTATGATGAACCTTTGCGTACGTATGTCAATATTCATAGAGATAATTTAAATAGAATTTTAGGACGAATTTCTTATCATTTTAATTCAGTATCGGCTATTTATCACTGGTAGTCTAATGAATGATGGCTCCCTCAAGTTATAACGTCCCTCATTCTACGAAAATAGCCTTCGAAGCTTTTGCTATTAGTCAGGCCTTCTAATTAGCTCTTTTGATGAAATGTTTTTGTCAAATCTGATAACGCAGACAGCGTAAATTGTCAGATGACACAGAATATAAAAAATCGAGAAACTCTGACAAGAAAACTCAAAAACTTTAAACAAAAATGGGATACGCCGGTTCGTCAAAACAGGCACGATAACACCGTGTTGTTTGTATATATAACCTCAATAATACAACAGTTTACTAGCCAATGGTCCACTGAATGACTGCTTCCTTGCATTATAAGATCGCATTATGTAAAGCCTACTTTGTGTGATGATTGCAATTATTATATGGCAGTGTGCTCGTATTCATGACAGCTTTCTCTGGTCATTCCGTCTCTCTCTCTCTCTCTCTCTCTCTCTCTCTCTCTCTCTCTCTCTCTCTCTCTCTCTCTATATATATATATATATATATATATATATATATATATATATATATATATGTGTGTGTGTATGTATGTATGAATATGTATATATAAAATGTGTGATGATTGCATTACATATAACCTCAATTATTTATGATCAAAATTCTCTCTCTCTCTCTTCATCTCTTCTCTATCTATCTATCTATATATAATTATATATAATATATTATATATATATTATACGTATATATAATATAGATATATATATATATAAGATATTATATTATATTTATATATGTAAAGCTACTTTAGTTGGTGATAATTGCATTATATATAACCTCAATTATTTTATGACAGCTCTCTCTCTCTCTCTCTCTCTCTCTCTCTCTCTCTCTGTGACATTCCGCTGGCCCTCCGTCCTCCTCCCAAATGAGTTAGAATTCACGCCCGTGATAATTGTCTTTAACTTTCGGTGGATGCAATGGGGCGTCGTCCCCGAGTAATTAAAGATTGACTGGGGAAGCGCCTAAGTTCTCAATGGATAAATTGTTCCTTCAAACTTTTAAACTGCTCATTTATCCTTTCCATTTTTTCCCCTCTCCCTCCTTCGTTCTTCCAGGACTTCCAGGACGCCCCGGGATCCTCCTAATGCTCCTCTTCCTTCTTCTTCTTCCTCTTTTCTCTCTTTTTTCTAAATTTTTTGTCATTACTCCTCCTCTTCTCTTTCTCACTTTCCTCTCACACACACACCTTCTTCTTCTCCTTCTTCTTCTTCTATCCTAACCCTGGAAGAGAGCAGCTATTGACGGACCTCTCCTATTCTTTCCTCTCCTCTTAAATAATTTTTTTCTTCATTCTCCCCCCATTCGTTCTTTGGCATTAAAAGCTGATGCTGCCTCCAATGCTTCTTCTTCTCCTTCTTCTTCTTCTTCTCCTTCTTCCACGGTTAGGATAAAGATTTTCCTTCGGCGGGATTTTCGGATAAAACTTGGATGGCTCTTTCGAAGGCTGTCTGACTGAATGCTATTTTTGGGGCGGACGGTGGGACCGGCCTAGAGGGAGGTTTATCTCTCTTATTTTGACAGTGGAATTTCATCACAGGGCAGCTGGTTCCAGCTTGGTCCTCCAAAGCCGTTTCCTGGGACGAGGAGAAGGAGGAGGAGGAGGAGGAGGAGGAGGAGGAGGAGGAGGAAACTTCCTAAGGGTAAATGTCAGATCCTGCTTATGCCTACTTGATTTATCAAGTAAATCTGGTTTCGGTTTTGTTATATATTTTATATATTTTTCTATATTTTCCGGGCGTGTAGTTTGTTTCTTTTCAGTCATGAAACTTCTGAAGAATACGTCACGACGACCTAGAATAATATAACTAAAATATATATATATATATATATATATATATATATATATATATATATAATATATATATATATATATATATATGTATGTATGTATTATGTATGTATATGTGTGTGTATGGTTATGTGAGTTCTCAAAGGGAACTATCGCAACTTCAACCGTCTTCTAAACTAAGTAGAAAGCTCATCCGTCAGCAGCGCATCGGCATCGTTTTCACGAACCAGTTTTCCTCTATCCTTTCCACATGACCATACCATCTAAAACCCGACTGACCCGTCCTGTTTATCTATATTTTGCCCTTTTTACTGCATATTTGTATATACTTCGTTTTCCACCATCTCAGACCTTCTTACGGTCCCTATACTACACAATCAATTCATTTAAACAACTTGTAAGTTGGTGGGAGTAATGTTACCATAACTAATGTGTGAATATCTTCCATTAAGGTCAAAGGTAATCACATATCTTATCCCTGAAGGTCTCTCTCTCTCTCTCTCTCTCTCTCTTACACACGCAGAAAGCATCTGGGACTTTTTAATTTAATATCAGGCGGCGCCTAAACAGCTTCCATTTCTGTATACGACAGCGTCAGGAATTCTCGCTTTCATTTTGCAGACAGTCTTGAAAGCTGTCTTTTTTACTGTGAGACTAAGTAATGAGTTTTACATTGCGCTATTGGGTAGCACCAAGAGCTACTTATTACACCATCAGTCAGGATATTTTTTATCTTAAATGGTACAATCGTACAGTTTCTGAGATTTTGATGTCAAACAGACACGAGAGTTTTCTTTTTTCTTTCGACAATCCCAATGTCTTTTTTTTTACTACCGTACCACGCCATCAGACAGCATTGTTCTTTCTATTTCAGAATCGTACAACCTTTGTGATTTCAATACCAAACAGACACGAGAGCTTTCTTAGAGTGTTATTTATTATTTTTTTTTTTTAGTCCTCTGTTTCCCTATAAGAAAATCTAATGGCATTTATATTTTATTACCAATCGGCCATTCCCGTTTCCTACGTCACTATCAGACAGTGTCAATATTTCCCTACCATACAGCAGGGTTGATGGTTTAAAAAAAAAAAAAAATTTTAATAAAAAAAAAAATTAGTGATTGATTTTTTATTTATTTGTTTTTTATTCATCTAGTTTTTTTTTATTTGTTAGACGTTTTTTCAATCTTTTTTTTTACTCAAAATGTATTTTATCAGAATTACTATTGATTTGTCTTTTAGGTTTCCAGTTCTGGCCTAAAGTATGTACTTGCAATTATTTTCTATATCAAAATAAATAAGTGCAACAGTTATGCTCAAGTTTTTATTAACCTCCAAACCATATTTTTCAATTTGTTTCCTTTCAAATAAAAAAAATAAAAAAATGAAAAAATCATGATTTTTTTCATGAAAAAATCAATGATTTAATCACTTGATTAAATCAGTTTGATTTAATCATTGCCAACACTGCCATACAGCGTGTAGATTTCCATTTGTATTTCAGACGGCCCTAAATACTCTCCCGGCCTCAAGACCTTCCTTCTCCTTCCCTGTCTCGCAGTCTACGTACCCGAACTCCCAAAGACTGCCGGCAAACGCCCTGTGTACAAAAGCCAAATTCCCCGAAATGAAAATAGGACATTTTTCCCACGGCCTGTTGGCTTTCTCCAAATAGCCTGCAGGACCTCTCTGGCTAATTTCTAAATTCCGAAAGCACTAAAGCTTTGTGTTTGAGGTAAACAGTGCAATAACAGAAGCTCAAATAAAAAGAAATTCGCGCGCCGAATGTTATTCCGAAAACATTGATCCTAAGCGCGAGATCGCGTATTGTTCGTAGGTTACTCAGTAGGGCGTTTGCTTCCCTCGCGAAACTTGGGCTATTTTCTTCGATTCGAATTGGGAATATCTTCAAACGGTATGGGCATACGTACGGACGCACGCATATGGACATCTAAACGCGCACCCATCTGCCCACGCACAAACGTGTGCTTTGCATGAGAATTTCCCCAGAAAAGACAGTAAATTTTCTGCTTTAGCTTAAAGATGATAACATGGAAAACGGGTATATCAAATCAAAAGAGATTAATGTGGTATTTCTGCCCTTTTGCTATAGCCAGACTTAATGGTAAATTGCATCATGATCTACTAATATTTTTTTCCATGAAATCTAATAACAAACAAACAGAACATTCGACCCAGATAAATACAGAGCGGTCAAAACAGATGCCTTATCGGGGTAAAAATATTTTTTAAAGGGGATTTGACTCTCTCTCTCTCTCTCTCTCTCTCTCTCTCTCTCTCTCTCTCTCTCTCTCTCTCTCTCTCTCTCTCTCTCTCAATTAATTTTCAGCGGAGCTCTATACACGTAATGGAAAGGAAACTTGATGAGTAAAAGGAATTTCTTTGAACCAACCCAGATTCTACATCATCAAGAAAAACGTTCATATTACATCTCCTAAGATTCCTAAAATTAGTAGAAAGATAAACCTACTTTTCATAAATATTCTACAAATGAGAGCATCGTTCATTGGCCTTGTTACTCCCAAGTGCCTCTTTCTTACCTGCCTGTACAGTTCTGACAAAAGTGTCCCACGGATTTTAAAGGGACGAGCTTGTTACAATATTGCCCTATGGTTCTTTAAGCTCTTTTATTTTTGGGTGAGACTCACAGCATTGCTAGGTACTACCAGAATGAGATTTTGTAATGATGTAGAATGAGAGAGAGAGAGAGAGAGAGAGATTTTCACGTTGTAATAACAGCAACCATTATCCATGAGAGAGAGAGAGAGAGAGAGAGCAGTGTAGACCGAGAGAGAGAGAGAGAGAGAGAGAGGGGGGGGGGGAGGGTGATAACTTCTAGATATTAATGCTGAAATAACTGCAACCATTATCCTTATGAATAAAATGACGTTTTTTTTTTTTTTTGAAAAATTAGTTAGAAAACTTAATTTAAATCAAATTTGGAATAAAAACCCTCACTGGGAACAGAATGGGGTAAAATCTGGTGCACAACTGTTAACCAAAATATTAGTAATTTTCCAAGACATGCATAACTTGAACGTAAAGATTTTCCACCAGTTATATCTGGAAAGCAGACATTAGTAAATCTTCAAAGCTTTCATAATATTGTGAGATTCCTAACAACAAATGTAAGGACTATTGCGGAGATTCTATGTAGACTAACTAATGCCGTTTATCTCAATTTAATATTTTACAGCTGAATTAATGTAATGTTTTCATTCTTTGCTATAATACTGCATCTGGCAAAACTGTCAAGGACAACGCGAAGTTATAATAACAACTCGAAGTTATAAAATTGTTATCTAGTAATCACTGAAGCTTAAACTGCATATTTATCATTCGAGTTTTAGTTAAAATGATTTGCGTCAACTTCAAAGTTAATCCGGGATTGACTGGACTGTCATCGAGTTAAGATTTGACGCCTGAAAGGGTGAAGTTAAAACAAAATCAACTTGCATGAAACTATACTCTGTTTTTTTTTTATCTGTCCATCCGCCTGTGGTGTTTGCGCATGGTAACACTGCGTCCCGGGCTTTAAATAATATCCTATTTCGAATATTAACGGTGTAATTCGCATACAGTAAATTATTAAAGCACTTTTCAGATGCAAATGTACACCAAGATATCCTTTTATTTACCTTAAACTTACACATAGCGTAACTATTTAAAGCCCAGGACGCAGTGTTACCATGCGTGACCACCACAGGCTGATGGACAGATGGAAATATATAGATATACTCAGATGAATTCCCGTTCATGGCCAGTGCATTCTCATCAAAGAGGTTGTGACTGATAGCAAAAGAATTATATTCGAAGACATCCATTTCTTGCTGAACAGACAATGAAAAAGGTATAGTGCTATTTATATCAAAGCGCTTTTGAATGATCAGTGATTAACAAGGCGTGATACGACCTCCAGCTTACTCGGGCCAGGTGCTAAAGTCTACAGTCAAATAAAGCGTTGTTTCACCAACGAAATTAAAATAAATACGCTATATTTTATTAGAAATAATTTTTTGTAGTGTTTAACATGCACCTCATTTATTTCTTATCTTTTTATTCTAATAAATAAATCATAAATATACTACCCTAAAATGCTTGTATCCTTAACTCAACGCGAAACACCTTTTTCACAACTTTTTAGACTTTCCGAACGCCCCCCCACCCTGACAACGACGACAAAGTAGCTTGTAGGCTGACTCCCCGAGTAAGCGAAAATGACTCCATTTCCTAAATCTTTTTTTATTTCTTTTTTGCACCTATCTATTGAACCAGAATTTCTTCTTTCTGAAAGTCGACATCGTTCCGGCAACATAATGCCTGATCCTTCTCCCTTTTATTTTGTGTTGCAACTGGTCTCCTTTTTCCAGTTCATCTGATTGCAGAAAGTCTCGTAATCCAACCTGCGTTGTCAACAACGAGTGAGCTGGAAACTGGAAGCGATACCCAGCTCGTATGATACACGTCTGGTACGCTCTCGAAGACAAGCGGGTCACTGGAAGGATGGGTGGAACGCACAATCACTTTTTCCAGCGTTTATAAATAGCAATGTCTAAACTTTCCACAAAGTAGCCAATCTTCTTTTTTTTTTCTTTACAGTACTGACAGTACTGAAGCAAAACTAAAGTAATTCAAGTTCGTTAAAGACACTTCACGTAAGCCCAAAAACTCGAGTGCCTTTTATTAAACTCAAATAAAGAAAACAAATCTAGACTGCTTTGTTCTGGGACTGGAAACGAGTTTTTGAAAATGTCGCACGGCTTAAAACTAGTTTATCTTTTTTGGAAGCATTGTGCATCAGAAACAAGGCGTGATCTTACCTCCAGCTGCATGATTTTCCCCTCACACATAAGTTGTAAACGTTATAGTCCTAACTTAACATAAATTAAAACGTGCTATAAATCTATGGTAAAATAGATCGTTTCACCAACGAAAATTGAAATGAATATGCTATATGCTATATTTTATTATAAATGATTTTTCTTTATTGGTTAACTAAAGGTATAAGTCACGAAGGAAAGTGAAATGCTGAGGTAGCTGCAAGATCTTTCGACTCAACGTCCTTTACTTAGCAGAGTCGAAAGATCTTGTAGCTACCCCAGTGTTTCACTTTCCTTCGTGGCTTATACCTTTATTTATGCATTAATCACGTTCCAAACTTTCGTGATTCAGTTATACGTACTGGTTAACATGCACATTATTTATTTTTTCTATTTTCATTCTAGAAAATCGTAAATATCCTATCCTGAAATTCCTGTATCTTCAACTCAACGCAAAACACCTTTTTCAGACATTTTCAGTCTCTTCCGCAGATTTCGTACACCCCCAACAAAAACAACAACAACAACAAAATAGTATGTAGGGTTACTCCCCGAGTAAGCGAAACTCGAGCGGAGATGTTTCCGTTAGATTGTTTGAAAGGTTAATGACATAATTTCCTAACTCATTTACCATACAGGAATGTCTGTGATATCCGTAAATATCAAACCATCAACCAATGCCTTCATTATCTGACAATGAACACATCATCTATGTAAAATTGAATAAAATTAAATTGTGATAATTTCGTTTTAGGATATATTAATCGATGTTATATATTCTCTCTCTCTCTCTCTCTCTCTCTCTCTCTCTCTCTCTCTCTCTCTCTCTCTCTCTCTCTCTCTCTGAAACATGAAATTTGTTTTAGTCAGTAAAGTGGTCGTGACTGATATTTGATTAGAAAAAAAATTAGGAAAAGCTTCCTTCTTTTTAATTTCCTCAAGCTGTCTTTGCTTTCTTAAACATTTCAAACTTAATTTACTACCGAATTTTATACATATATTCTATTCTTTAATACTCTATTTTGCTGATCAACTGTCAATACTATTCATTAATCAATAAAAAAAAATTTACCTTTTATTTTAATGTTACACCATCAGATTTTAACTACACATTCTATGGTCAAAGTTTCATATGGTTTGCATTAGCCAATATTTAACCATAATAGTTACCGCAATTTATATACCGACCAATAACAATATTTCTTTTTTATTGTTGCCCTTCTTCATTTCTTTTATTTCTAGCCTTTGTTGCTATGCATTCCATTATATTTCAGACTGGCCAACCTTTGACCTTCGTGGCTAGCTGGTACAATAAGTCAATGAACGATTAAAAGCTTTGATATAAGTTAGACCACAGGCTGACCTTTGTCGCAGCCATTAACAATCGGCCCAAATTTCGTGCGTCTTAAATAGGCCAACCTTCCACCTTGCAGGCAAAGGTGGAGCCTACTTCAGTAATTGATTTTCCACTGCGCAGTTTTAGATTTACAAAACTTCCTGCAAAAATTAACCAGTTTTGTGATATTCGGATCAGCTCCCATTTTTATTTGTATGTTCCTTTTTTTCTCTCTCTTTTGCTTTATATTTTTTTTAGTGCGGGGGGGAGTGGGGGAGGAGGGTTTCTTTACGTCGGAGGATTTCCAGACCATATGGTGGTTTTTCGTTTCTTTTCTCGGAATTTAGGGACGAGAATTTTAATCAAATTCAGATTACTTCAGCTGTCACTGGCAGTACAGTGTCGTTCTGCTCTTCAATTTGCACCGTATTATTTTATGTAGTTCTTAATTTCTTCTTTATCGTTGCTGCTGTCTCTTCCCTCATACGTCTTCTTTTTTAACCTCGAAGACTCCCTAACCCATTTTTTTTCCGGATTGTAATTAATTCTATGAACACGTAATTAATTATTTCAGCGTTATCGACCTTCTACTTTACAGGTAAAATCTTGGATACTGTCTCCTATAATTAATAATAATAATAATAATAATAATAATAATAATAATAATAATAATAATAATAATAATAATAATAATAATGATAATAATAATAACAGTTACTTATTATTATTATTATTATTATTATTATTATTATATATACACACTCCCTCATACACACACACACACACACATATACACACACATTCCAATGCAACAATGCACGAACTATACTTACAAAATGTTTAAACAAGATGAGACTCTCAAATATGAAAAGTCGAACATTGCCAAGTGAAAAGATCGAGAGAAAATCACCAAGAGAAATCAACAGGCAGATAGAATTTTTCATGTAAAGGAAAACAAAAGTCACAAAAAAGCAATTTGATGGTAAAATGTACAAGAAATGAGTTTCAGATGAATAAGGATCCCATTTCCTTGGTGACAGAGTATACAGCATGGAGGGTTCACGTATTATCATCAACATTCATACCTTAAAGTGCTCTCTATTTTTCTTTTCCTCTTTTATTTACTATATACGAGCTTGTTGGCGAGAGTGCGCTGGAACCTGGGGGTGCTGTCTCCTCTACCTACCCCGCCCCACCCGGGGTGGACAAACAGGTTTGCTGGTGGAGGTGTGGATGTCTCTCCTACCATCCCGTTCCCATACCTACCCTGCCCTCACCCGGGGCGGACTAACAGGTTTGCGGGACGATGGTAGATGTCTCCCCTACCATCACGTGTCTCCCCCACCATCACGTGTCTCCCCCACCATCACGTTCCCATACCTATCCCGTCCACACCCGGGGCGGACAAAAAGGTTTGCAAGTGGTGGGTGGCTGAGCCATGTATCCCGAGGGAGGACAAACAAGATCAGATCCTCTCTCGGAGATTATTATAGATTTGTTCATTCATTTATACCTTTTAGACAAATACGTCTTCCTACTGAGTCACTGTGAATTTGAAATGTTACCGTTCAATGGCAAGTCACTGCACACATATCGTTTTGAATTTTTCTTCTCATCAGATCGTATCAAATTATTGGGATGACTAATTCTTATGGAATCGCAGTTACTCAAGACTATCAATTGTTGCTGCTTTGGGTTCGTTCGACGCAGAAAAGAAAATTACTCACTCTCTCTCTCTCTCAACTTTCGATTTAAATAATTTTATTATAAATTCTAGGGCTAAGGATATCTCTCTCTCTCTCTCTCTCTCTCTCTCTCTCTCTCTCTCTCTCTCTCTCTTTCAATTTTTAACAGTGCTGAATTGGCGAGAATATCTCTTTCTCATTTCATGCTCTGCCATATTGATTGACTAGTAATAAAGCCCCTTACCCCGTTTCTCTCTCTCTCTCTCTCTCTCTCTCTCTCTCTCTCTCTCTCTCTCTCTCTCTCTCATTTAACAGTGCTGAATTGGCGAGAATATCTTTCTAACTCTTTACGTCAATATATTGAATGCTTATGAATAAATCTCTCTCTCTCTCTCTCTCTCTCTCTCTCTCTCTCTCTCTCTCTCTCTCTCTCTGCAGGTGAAAGTATCTTTCTCTGTCGTTAATAACACACTTGAATTATTCTCTCTCTCTCTCTCTCTCTCTCTCTCTCTCTCTCTCTCCGCAGGTGAAAGTATCTTTCTTTGTCGTTAATAACACACTTGAATTATTCTCTCTCTCTCTCTCTCTCTCTCTCTCTCTCTCTCTCTCTCTCTCTCCCTTAGCCTCCTGACCGTTTTCGGGAGCATCGCATCAACACGCCAACTGGATAGAAGTTATATTCGTCCTCATCCAACCTTGAAAATTCAATTATGAACTTTTGGCGACATAATGGATAAGAGGAAAAAGAATGGATATCGACTCCCCTTTATCCAATTCGTTTATCCATTTCCTCGTGTCCTGTTAATCACGCCTTAATTTGCCGCTTGTGATCTGTTTTAACTCATTTTCATTCGCTCGGAAAGAAATAGGGCATTAAGGGAGATCCTTTCTATGTTTGTCTCTCTTACTCTCATGGTAGAGAGAGAGAGAGAGAGAGAGAGAGAGAGAGAGAGAGAGAGAGAGAGAGAGAGAATATTCTTAGCTCTAGAATTTATATTAAAATCATTAAAATCGAAAGTTGAGAGAAAGAGAGAGAGAGAGATAGAGAGAGAATAATTGTGTGTGGGGGCGAGGAATGGAGACACCAAGAGGGGATACTGAGACAGAGAAATAAACGAAAGATGAGCAGACAGTAAACGAGAGAGAGAGAGAGAGAGAGAGAGAGAGAGAGAGAGAGAGAGAGAGAGAGAGAGAGAGAATTACCAATTACTTTCATTTATCTATCGCCCTCTGGAATCGGCTGCATGGAATCGGCTGCAGGAGAGGAGAAATGTGCCTGCAGGCTTTTGAAATGAAACAAGCTACTGACTCGATCGACTAACATTATTACTTACGGAGTAGGGCTTGGTTTTATTTTTTTTTTCTTACGTTTATTGCATTATTTCGCTGCAGTCCTAGGATATATAAGGTCAATAGTTCCCAGTTCCATCAGTCTTTAGATGTATCTGAATATTGATTTTTAAATGCATATTCCAGGTGAAATATAGCTATAATATAATATTAATAATAATATATATATATTATATATATATATTGTATCAATATACTATATATATATATACAATTAATATTATATAATTTATGTATGGATATAATAATACCATACCAATATTATAATTATACCATAAAATAATAACGTTAAAATATAATATCTATAATGGTAAAATAATATACCATACATTATATATATATATCATTAATATATAATTAAACATAAAACAGACGGAGAGAGAATATTATAATTATATATATTAATAGTATACAATATCAAAATATTATATTGTTAAATTAGGAATAATACGGGGACCAAAAAACAAAAAAAATGGAATATTATATATATATATATTGGACCATATATATAGGATATATATGTTCCATAATAGATATTTTTATCGACATATATAATAAAGTATATATATAATAGATATATAATATAGGACATATATTACCACACTATTTTATTTATCATATATATTAAATAAAATAATTATAATATAAATACTATAAGATATAATTATATAATTAAACATATAATATATTTATATATCTATATATATATATACTTATATATATAGCTAATATATAAGGGAGGATATTATAGGATATTATATATAGAGGGATATATATATAATATATATATGAAAAATAAATTATATATATATATAATAATTAAAATTCTATTTAGTATAATTAATATAATTATATTACTATACATATATAATATATATAATATAACTTATAATATTATAATAATAATAATAATATATATATTTAATAATATATATAAATATATATAATAATATATATTATAAGGGATAGTCAAAGAAACAGTAATTGATAGTGAAAGACAAAACCGAAATAACTGAACAGAAAGGACAGTCACCAAAGTAATACCTAGATAAAAAGGACAGTCACCAGAGCAATTCTTGGTTAAAAACGGACAGTCACCACAACCACAGTCATACCTGTTAGTCAACCGCGATTGTTTGAAGCATCAACGACCACATGGAAAAAGAAAGAATAGACCTGTCAGCCGGACTGTCAACAAAACCCCTACCACGGTTCCCCCATCACTCTCCTTCCTTCCCTCCCCCCTTCTTCTCTTCTCCCTCCCTCCCTCCTCCTCCTCCTTTCCTTTTCTCTCCCCCCTACCCATACGCTGTCGTTCAGTTTTCCCGGGCAGTGACAGGTATATCATTTTGTATGTATATATATATATAATATATATATATATATATATATATATATATATATATATATGTATGATATATATATATATATATATATATATATATACTGCATATTACATTATATTATATATATATATGTATATAATATAATATGCACCATATATATTATCAATAATATATACTGCATATATTTACATATATATATACAATATAATATAAATACATAATATAATATGCAGCATCTACGTACATATAATATTATATAATATTATAATATATATAATAATATATAATAATAATGGTATTATTATATATATATATTTATATATATATATATATTATAACACTGCATATTACATTATTAATTATATATATATATGTATATATATATGCCCATATAGTTAATCATTATATATATACTGCATATTATTATTATAATATATACAAATAATATAATACAATATAATATAATATAATATGCAGATTCTACGTAAACAAATATATAATATATATATAGTAATATATATATATATAATATATTAATATATATTATTTATGTATGTATGCATAAATACTTACTAAATAATCACATCACTGTGATTCATATACACGCACTAAGCTGCAAATGTCCTTTAATATCTAATTCGCTCTACCTCGGAATTAATATATTTTTCAGATATGTTAACCGAAGGGGAATTTTTTATCGATATGAAATCGTCGAGCCCATGAGCGACGAATTTCTTGTCAACTAAAAAAATTACCCATCGGTTAACATATATGAAAATATATCAATTCCGAGGTAGAGCGATTTAGATATTGAAGGGCGTTTGCAACTTAATGCGTGTATATCAATATGTATATATATATATTATATATATATAATATATATATTATTAGGATATATATTTATATATTACACATATATGTATATATATAGATGCTGCATATTATATTATATTTATATTATATTTATATTTTATTATTATATATATGTGTAATAATATATAGCAAGTATATATATTGAAAAATATATGTTGCATATTATATACATACATATTATATATATATATATATATATATATATATATTTATATATATATATATATATATATATATATATACATATATATATATATATATCATATATATATATATACTATATCTACATTTAGTACAAGTTTCCAGCTGTTTTGCTAAGATATAAAGATTTGATACAGATTCTAAGTAAAAAAGTAAAATGCATGTGTTCATTTGTACACACTAGGGATGATTGAATTGAGGGAGGGGCCCGTGTTTCAGAAGGGTGGTGTTGCAGAAGTGGTAAAAAAAATGAGAGAGAGAGAGAGAGAGAGAGAGAGAGAGAGAGAGAGAGAGTGTTTAAGAATGATCTTTCTCCTTCCTGCAAAAGGGCGATCCAAATTCTCGCCAACTCGCGTCTCGCATCTTCGCTCTTATGTTGATGACTGGAAGTTCCTAGAAAAAAAAAAAAATAGAGCAGAAAAACTTCAATGCAGCAGCAACGTCTTTCCAGGGTGTGTAAGCTGAGAAAATATATAACCTGACATGTGAGAGGAAAAAAAAAGAAGACTTTATTTTAAACATGGAGATATAACTCCTGCCTTCGTTGGCGTTTCTTCTTCTTCTTCTTTTGGTTTTGTTATGAAGTTGTATCATGAACGTCTTTGGTGAATAGGAACTCTGCCTGACATGTTGATAGGAAATTGAAAATAGAGATTGATACAGTTTCGAAGCGGAGGTGGATTTTCTTGGAAAGGATCGAGTTTTATTATTGGATGTTCCATTGTGACATTCAAATGCATATTGGCTGCTATTACTCCTATGTTTGCATAAAAATACCTTCGAGTGACGAACACCCCTACAAAATAGCACCGGTAGTGACTAAAATGAGTAATTGATAAAAGGAATAGTCAGCCGTTGATAAGCTTTATGAAATTAGCAAATACTGGCAGTCCAAGAATGATCTTGACAGGAGAAATTGAGAAATTGTTATTACATATTCATACCCCTCAAGATCATGCTGATTGAAAGTGCATAACATTGTTCATTTAATATTATTTCTAGTTTTGCTCAAATTCAAACCTGCGCAATATATAGTATATATATATATATATATATATATAGTATATATATATATATATATTATACATATATTATAATATTGCATATATATACGCCCCTATATATATGCTAAGGATATGATAACATATAGTATATATATATATATATATATATATAATATATATATATACACATCCATATACATATAAATGTGTGTATCTGTATATGCATATGTAAATATGTAATGTATACAAGTATATAAAGTATATATAAAAAAATTTCTAACCATATCATATGCATGTATAACCGTTCATTTACCTTGAACCAACCTTTAGAAGAAAATGCCGTGACATGAATTTCCTCCCTAACCTTCTCTAAAAAGCTCCTCAGAGCACAATGAGAGATACGAGGAGACAACCGAGAAGAAAAAAAAAAAAAAATTGCAAAAAGTGTGTGTGCGTGTGTGTGCCCATCATGAAGAATCACAAACTCCTTCCGTGTGTCTAGAGGAAGAAAGGTAACAGCAATCCATCTCCTCTGTCTGCATATGTATCTGTCCCTAACTAACTTCTACAATCTCTCAGGACGACTCCGCCTTCTCTAAACAAATGCACCCGAAGACGAGGAAAGTTACACAATGGACTTTCTCTTATTCATGATGCCTCCTGTCTCTTCTTCTCTCATTTTTTTAGTATTTCTTGTCACGCACTAGAATTTATCCTACGCTTTCTGATTCCTGTTACTGTTTAATTTTTTTTTTATTTATTGATGCGTCACCATAATCCTTCATCCCTTCGAACACTTCTGTCTAATGTTTAAATTCCAGAAACGTGTATAACATATTAGTATCCCTTCCGAGCTATATAATTTCGCCACTATCATTATAATCACCTTAATTTTCACCACACAGCCTGTTTTAAGCAAATTCTCCCATGAGAGTTTATGCACAAGAACGCCTGTCCGTAACACCAGATAATAGAAGAGAATTTAGCTAAAGGATTATTCTCCGGTATTTTTTTTATAAAATAAAATGTCAAAGGTTCATACTCTTTCTTTCCCACCGTTATCAATACACTATGGGGTCGGTTGCCTGTTGCGCCTTTCCTTACAACATCAGGGATGGTTTATTAATTAGCAAAGGGGTTTTTACGACCGCATGCCCTTGCTGTCATCAACCACAGTTATTGGCAGTGGGCCTCGCTTTTCACTAAAAAGTCAGACTGCAAGACAGCAGTTGGACAGTTGCTGGTGGTGGGCCTAGCCTTTGACTAAAAAGTAAGACTGCAAGACAGCAGTTTCCACAGTTAATGGCGGTTGGCCTAGCCTTTGAATAAAAAGTAAGACTGCAAGGCAGCGGTTTCCAAAGTTATTGGCGGTGGGCCGTGCCTTTTGTCTAAAAAGTAAGACTGCAAGGCATCAGTTTCCACAGTTAATGGCGGTGGGCCTGGCCTTTGACTAAAAAGTAAGACTGCAAGGCAGCAGCTGTCCTTTGAGTCGCCTTTTACGACACGCAGGACCTACAGCGGTAGTATTCTTACACCCCAACGACAGGGTGGAAAACGCCAAAGGTTCATACGACTACCAGCAAACCGTATTGGTCCGATGCAAACGGGAAGGGGAGGGCCACATCGAGGCCAAAAAGTTAAAAGAATAAGGGAGTAACATTTTTATTCTTCTCAGATCATGATTTTGGGATATAATGAATAGAGTAGAAAGGTTTTAAATGTGCAACAGGAGGAAACCGTCGCAGTTGCACTATGGAATGGAAGACAGGCCATAGACCAAGCGCTGGGGTCTATGAGGTCATTCAGTGCTGAAACGGAAATCGGGAGTAGAGAGCTTTGAGAGGTGTAAAGGAGAAAAACCTCGCAGCTGCGCTATGAAACAAATGTTAGAAGAGGTTGGATAGTTAGACGGAAGATAGGTAATATGAATGGAGGTACAGTAAAAGGAATGAAAGGGGTTGAAGCTTTGGACCAAGGTAACACTGCAATGAACCTTAAGTAATACGTAGCTTCAGCCCACCGACGGTACTATCCCCCCACACGTCAGTTGCACTAAGAAAGTAACAATTGTTAGGAGAGGTGAAAAGTATGACGGAAGGAGAAGATGAATGGAAGTACCGTAAAAGGAAAGAAAGGGGGTTGCAGCCATGGGCTGGAGGGGGCTGCAAGGAACCTTAAGTAATGCCTACAGCTTACCGCGTGATGCACACTTATGGCACTACCCTCCTACAGAAAGGAAGGCAATTGGTTCATGTGCTCGATAAGAGAATCCTTGAGGTCGTGATAATATTCTTGATTAAGATAATAATTTAGTACTTGTGTTTTTCCTGAAGAATTCTTAAGGACCGGGCAATTTTCTTGAACGACTGAGCAATTATGTTCAGCGTCTGATGAAAGAATCCTTGAGGTCATCGTAGTATTTTCTTGACCAAGATTGCAATTACGGCAAGGCTTCATGAGTGTCCATTATATAACTGTTATCGTTATAATAAATACAGAGCACAGCTTGTGTATCATGAAAGAATATTTTGCAGGATGGTAATTCTCTTTGATAACACAGCGATAAGCCTCAAGGTAAAGAGAATATCTAATAAGGTGATTATTTTCATGACAGATAGATAATTACTTTCAATGACTGGTGTAATTAGATTCTGCGTTTGATGATGATTTGCTTGTAATTCAAAATAAGAGTTGTTTTTGAAAGTAATAGGTGAACTGCAGCTCCACATTTAAAGTTAA
This sequence comes from Macrobrachium nipponense, assembly GCF_015104395.2. Lineage (NCBI taxonomy): Eukaryota > Metazoa > Arthropoda > Malacostraca > Decapoda > Palaemonidae > Macrobrachium > Macrobrachium nipponense. Next base: position 62,924,619 of record NC_087215.1, on the reverse strand, counting down.
AATAAGAATTTTCTTTTACGAATCATTTTTTCTGTTGAAACGCTGATGTAAAGATAATATTCTAAAGACCCGACGGCAATAGATAAACTGCTCCTCGTTTTATGAGCAAACTGTATCATGTTGCTCTCACATTTGTCAACAACAAAGACATAACGCAGAGACAAAACCCTGATGGCCGTTTCACGTGTCTCCTCCCAGTGACTTCTCTTCAACAAATGCGTGCCTCTTCAAGGCTGAATAGGCTATGGGCACGTAAGGAATTGCCCTGGAGGGACGTTCTCGTAACGTACGGAAGGTATTGATCACGGGACATTGGAAAACAGGTGAATAGATTTCTAACGCAATTTCTTTTTACAGAATGAGGAGAATAGCATGAATATCTAATATCCATGTCGGGATAATATTCCTTCGTGTTTACTCATAAGCAGGTTATTCCCATAATAAAAATTTAGTTAATTTATGATGAATAATATCTTCCTGGTATCTTGTTGCTTATGTCAATACCTCATGATCTCCTTCGATTTCATGAACTCTGCCACAGTCCTGTGTCAGTACTACACCCCACTCCCTCACTCTACAGGCTTTCCTGGTCTCTGTAAACCCATCGCCACTCAAATAAATCTCCTGAGGCCTGTAGCGAGTCTGTTACACTTTGTTAACGTTACACTGAACTTTCTTGATAAAATATGTCAGAATTTTCGAACACGTCACGGAAGAAATCATAAGTCTCTGTTGGTTGTCAGAATCCGGAGGTCCATACAAAGCTCCTTACTCCCTTTCACGCCTTACCACACTTATTGCCATTTTAAAGCAAGTGCCCGCTCCGGCATAAGGACGACTTGACCTAAATCAATCAACCTGTCAGTAAGACATTTTTAAGTTAAGTCAAATTATACAATCATGACATAAAACCATCTATGCTAGTGCTTGGTCCAGTTACAATAGACTCAGGAAATATTTCCTGGCTTAAAATATATGAAAAAAATATCAGTGTTTTCTACTGAATCGTATAAAGTAAGGCAGGTAAACACTGGTAAATGGAACAGCGATGATAGACGACCACAACACAGCCTCTGTATTTTTGGAATACCATATTTGGAAGCCCACTAATTCCTCATAATCAAGAGAATTAATATGATGGAAGAATTCTGGAACCTTCATAGTCAGCTAATTCATGGAATGATATCCTTTCAGCTTGATAATGAATGATAATGCCGAGGCCAGGAACAACATTTTACTTTACAAGCTTTCGAGTTATGTAACCTCATCTCGAAAGCTTGCAATATAAAATGCTCTACCTGGCCTAGGCAATGTTATTCGCTGCCAAGCTAAGATTTCCGTGTTGTCAGAAGATCAGATTAATCTAAAAGACCGGCTTACTCTAGAAGACCGGATTAATCTATTAATCTAAAGGGTAGAATTACTCTAGACCGGATCAATATAAAGGATAGAATTAACCTAGGCCGGATTATTCTAAATGATAGAATTACTCTAGACCGGATTATTCTAAAGGATAGAATTACTCTAGACCGGATTATTCTAAAGATAAATTACTCTAGACCGGAGTAATCTAATACACCAAATTAATTTAGAAGACCGAATTACTCTAAAGGATAGAATTACCCTAGACCGGATTAATCTAAAGGATAGAATAACTCTAGACCGGACTAATCTAATACACCAAATTAATTTAGAAGACCGAATTACTTTAAAAGTCCGGATTAATCTCAGCCAACTCAGTCACCGTGTATAGCAGCTGCATGTTCCCTAGCAAGATAGTAAAAGAGAAATATCTTTTGATGCAAGTTTTCTCATGAAATACGATCATCAAATACAATCTCCAGAACAGAATGCCTTGCCTTTTTTACCACCCTCTGTCATTCATTTTCAAAAGGTACGAGCATAACCCAGAGCAAAGCGAAGAATATAACATTCTCAACAGGAAAAGTAGTCCGAGAAATAAAAACCAACTCTCTTACCGTAAAATTCAGGAGACAGAGACGCAATCAGATGCTCTTACTTTTATATTTTTACGTTTTATTCTCTGATTTTTGCACGTGGGATTCAAGTTCACGTTCGACATCTCAGTCCATCCAAGACCTTTTCAAATATTTCCATATTTGTGAAATGCGTATACTTTTAGTGACGAGAATCAAGGCGAGGAAAACACTTTGGATTCGGAAGATGGAAGTGAGAAAAAGATCACAGGGGAAAGTAGGGGGATTTCGGGGAAGGTGGGGGGGGGGGGGGGGGGGTGTGGGTGGGGGGGGTGGGGGGGGGGGGGGGGTGGGGGAAGGGTTGGGGGGGGGGGGGGGGGGTGGGGGGGGGGGGGGGGGGGGGGGGGAGGGGGGGGGGGGCCGGTGGGAAAAGGGGGGCCCGTTTGTTTGTTGCTGGTGAGTAAGAGACAGGAAGGTGTGACAACAAGAAATGGTTGATTCTGAATCAGACCTGATTGCCATTTCTTTTGATATGATGAGATATTCTGCGGAACGCGAGAATAAACGCCGAGTGATTTGACTGTTAGAGAATCAGGAAAGATTGAATTGTAATGTAAATCAGACGTTATCTTCCTTCAAGGAGCACGGAAATGGATAAAAAATGGTGCGAGGGAGAGACGAGGAAATGTCCTTCTGACTGAGAAAAAGGAAAAAGAGTAGGAACTTAGAAAAGTATATAATATCATCCTTAAAGGAGCACGAGGTAATGTCCTTCGGACTGAGGAAAAATAAAGAGTCGGAATTTACAAAGGTATAAGACTTTCAGTACAAGTTTACAGAAGAATGGACAAGACTAGTTTGTGAACTTATGAAATCCTTAAATAAAGTGACTAAAACTTAGATAATTTAACTAAATCTTAGATAAATAACTAAAAAGAACAGTAGGAGTAGGCTATGAATGAACGAATGAGAGAAAAGAGACGCGCTATTGCAAATGAAGTTAACAAAAAGGAGCTATAGAATGATCAACTATTAAAGAGTGAAAAGGTTACTCAGTACAAGTGGTGGCTACACTAACAGTGCATGGTAAGGGCACACGAAGAGAAAAATCATATAAAAAAATGGTGTACAGATAATGGAAGCCAGACTAACACTACGGCAGAAAACATAATTACGATGGTGATTTTTAGTATGGAAAGCAAAATTCAATGTTATCATCATCATCATCAAAGTGCTAATATGTGTGTGTGCGTGTGTGAGAGTGTTAATAACTATGCCTTTGCATGATATCATGCTCCCGTGCCGCTCTCAGCATTCGATTCTTCCCCTGAATCATTCGCCAATCAACATCAAATATGATTTGCCTAGTTTACGAATCAATAATCAAAATGACCAATGCAAAAACCTATTACTGCCCGGGCTACAAACAGCCCCACACCCCCTCCCCCTCAGTCCATCTCGCCCCCGCAGCACACCTGTTGCTTAAAACCATTTTACTCTAATGGGGGTTGGGAAGGATGCTAGGAATATTAGGCAAGCAAACATACACTTTCCAACACAACTACTATCTCCCGTCGGATATTTTTCGATGCATCAGAAGTCAGTCGGGTTGGCAGTTGAATGCCTTAATTTAGCAGAAACAAATAAATTAATTTATAGGTATTAAACACTCAAAAAGTTACATTTTTCCACCATGGACGCGACAGACCTTCCACTTGACGGATGGAGTTTTATCAAAGTCAGGGAGACAAATATATTGCCTTATCTTCAAAACTTTTTGATAGAAATATGTGGCTGTCACGTTTCTTTTTGTAAGCGTTATAATCCCGGCCTAGATAGATGGCTTACTTTCGAGTGAGACTAAAACACACACACAGATACATACATACCCATGATTCTTTTTGTAAGCGAGATGTCGTTATAATCCCGACCTAAATAGATGGCTTACTTTCGAGTGAGGCTAAAACACACACAGCTACATATATACATACATACACACACACACACACACACACACACACACAAACGAACGAATTTCCAAAAGGGTGGATTATGGTTTTGGTCCTTTCTGATTCTTAGGACTCAAGGAGGGGGAAAAATGTGTGGAAATGGCCATGAAAATCCATTAATGGGAACATATTAGACATTTAATGTCTACAAAATATTCGTCTGCCATCCTATTAGAAAAAAAAGAAAAAAAGAAAGAGCGAATCTGCGATTAATCTGATGAAATGTGTGAAACTGTAAAAGATTTTTTGGAAATGGGTTCACGTTATTTTATTTTTTGCAAAACTGATTACATATATATATATATATATATATATATATATATATATATATATATATATATATATATATATATATATGTATATATATAATATATCTAATTATGTGTGTGTGTACATGTACCTACATGTGTGTGTTGATTTTTTTTTTTGTTTTTTTTTTTTGCTGAGGGACAGAGTATTAGATTTACAATATTCGTTTAACATCAGCCTCTCTGTTGTTAGACTTCAAAATGTCAGCGTCAGGAAGTATGTTAAATATCCGACAACTCACAAGGAACTATGTACCTACAAAACTGAAAAATTAATATATATACGTATATATGTATATATTATATATATATATATATATATATATATATACATAAATGAATATGTATACTTCATTATTCAAACTCCAAAATTTACAGTGAATGCAATTTTTACCAATAACTATATATTCCTAAAAAGATATTTGGATAATATACAATAAATCTACTCTATTATTGTACTGCATCATGTGATAGTGATATTTACTGTAATATGTACAACCTAAAGGCATTATCCTGTATTTTAAGTATGATATTTAAAGAGAAAATAGATCCCACAGAACTTCAAACCCAAAAGTAACTGTTTCAGGATGTCGAATGAGTGTTTTTGAAGATAAACAAACGAAAGGAAACAAATAAAAAATGCGCGAAATTTCTTCGGCGCAATCGAGTTTTCTGTTCAGCCGCTAAAGCTTATAATCAAGGCCACCGAAAATAGATCGATCTTTCTTTGGTCTCTATATGGGCTGCGGCCCATGAAACTTTAACCACGGCCCGGTGGTGGCCTTACCTATATCGTTGTCAGAAGAACGAATATGGTTAACTTTTAACTTTTGATAAAATAAAATACAAAAACTACTGAAGCTAAAGGGCTGCAATTTGGTATGTTTGATGATTGGAGGGTGGATGATCAACATACCAATTTGCAGCCCTCTAGCCTTGGTAGTTTTTAAGATTTGAGGGCGGACAGAAAATGTACGGAGACAAAGTGCTGACATGAAAAAGTACGGACAGAAAAAAGTGCGCTCAGTAAAAGTGCGGATAGAAAAAGTGCGGATAGAAAACAGTGCAGACAGAAAAAAGTGCGGTCAGAAAAAAGTGAGGTCAGAAAAAAGTGAGGTCAGAAAAAAGTGCGGTCAGAAAAAAGTGAGGTCAGAAAAAAGTGCGGTCAGAAAAAAGTGAGGTCAGAAAAAAGTGCGGTCAGTAAAAGTGCGGACAGTAGAAGTGCGGACAGAAAAAGTGCTGACAGAAAAAAGTGAGGTCAGTAAAAGTGCGGACAGAAAAAATTGCTGACAGAAAAAAGTGTAGACGGACAGACAAAACCGGCGCAATGGTTTCCTTTTACAGAAAACTAGAAGGGACGAAAGGAAGCGGAAGAACTCTCAGTATTTTCGAGGGGAAATATTGTCTTTTAGTGCTTCTTCTGTCTTGCTGTTGGCACCTCGCTTTCATTAATTTGTTCCGCCTCGTGGAAAAGAAAATAAAATGCAACGGATGATAAAAGCAATTCTGGAGGAGGGAAGGTTTCAGATATCGAAAGAAAACAAGAGCTGAACGACGGGAGACAACAACCACTAGAATAATAATTGGCCGCACAACGGAAAACAGAATCTTGGAAAGGAACGCAAAGATCTTTGCGAGAACACAACAACAATGTTGAATAGCCATCTGACATCAAGGGATAAGATTTTGCAATCATTTTAAAAACAATAAAGAGATGACGGAAAGTCCAGGAGCATCCGCCTTCCCTGTCAATCTCCTTTTACGCTGTATTTGAAAAAAAAAAATAATTACGAAACATAAAAGACTGGTGACTAATTACATTTTCATAAGCGGATTACTTACTTCAAAAAACAACAGCTGTTCGAGAGAGCAAAGTGATTGACTTTGCAAAAGATTCCTCACTTTTACAGAAAAGCCTCAGTTCTGATCCGTGAAAATCATGGTTTTGTATTATATAGCTGTTTTCCAAAATGGTATATTACAAAAGATGGAGAGACTAAGTGGGTCAATGTAAAGATGAGAGGAGAGAGAGAGAGAGAGAGAGAGAGAGAGAGAGACTGAATCCCCGGCAAAACGAAAAAAAAAAATAGCGGTATAGTAAGAAATTTTAATCGTAACCTTCAAAAGACATGTAGAAGTATAATAACACATTAACTTTTCACCTCAAGTGAAATAAATGACGTACTTTGTTCCCACGCCTGAAAATATGTTCAGATTAACACCAAAATAAAATTGACTGGTCCCCTTTACATACATATGTATATATATATATATATATATATATATATATATATATAGATATATATATATATATATATATATATAGCTTGATCTAAAGTTTCCCTGCTCCTTTGTTTGCACTAGAAGTTCCTTTTAGTTTTCTGTAAAAGAACACTATTGGCTTCCTGTCTGTCCGATCGCCATCAGACCTTAAAAATATCTGAGGCTAGAGGGTTGCAAACTGACATGTTGATCATCCACCCACCAATCATCAAACATATCAAATTGCAGCCGTCTAGCCTCAGTAGTTTTCATCTTATTTAAGGTTAAAGTTAGTCAGGATCATCCGTCTGGCACCGCTATAAGTACCAATAGCACAGGCTACCACTATGCCGTGGCTTAGAGTTTCATACAGCATTATACGTTGTACAGAAAAATCGATTGCTCCTAAGAAACTTCGGGGCACTGTTAAGATTCATAAACGACTAAGCCCTTATGCCTGCAAGTCAAGTAAAAAGAATACAAGTAGAGAATTCATTGAGGATCAAAATGCAGAAAATCACTATCAATATGTTTGCGTTCGTGTTTGGTTCATCAGCATGTCTCATGAACAGTTTGAATGGAATCTGATTGAACTTGACAGACGTAATCGTCAGGTGACCTTTTCAAGTTGGAGTTGAGATGGTTTCTAAGGCAACGAGTCGTCAACCCAAAACTGATTTTAACTAAAAAAAAAAAAAGATTACTATCTCGGTAAGATCATATATTTAATGCAACATCGAATTCCTTTTACTCGTCTTTCAAATTCAGTTTCAAATTCAAAACATTATTCATATTTATAATACAACTAGTATACATACACTCTACAATATAAAAATAAAGTATTTGAGACAGTCTGGAAACACAAACACGGATGAGAGCATTACCTACTTCCAAGCACAGTGGTAGAAGAAGATTCAATTCTGAAAAACGCCAGTAATAAATACAAAATTTAGATAAGGACAATTTTGTGCTGTAAGCTCATTATTTTTACGTCTTTCACCGGCTTGATTGGTTTGCTCTCAGGCCCCACTAACATGCATAGTACTCCGCACCCAACACCCCAACGTCACTGTACATTATGATGTGGGGCCGAGTGTGTGAAAGGAAACAATTTTTGAGAACCACACTTGACAATATGTCAGACAAAATCAACACTGGAGAGAAATTACGTAATAAATTCTTTCCATCCGAGCAGAAAATGTCACAACAACCGAAATTGATTTGAGGCAATTGTTCGAGAAAAACTTGGAAATAGTTAACACCGTTACCTCTAGCGAAGTCTAGGAACAAACTCGGAAACGGATAACACCATTACCTTTGGCGAAGCCTCGCACGTCAGGCAAAATCAGCATTCGGAAGAAAGAGCCCAATAGAATCTCTCGCCTTCAGAAGATGATTATGTTCTTTTCCGGGAGGAGGACAAAAGCGGATAATAGGTTCCCCGTTGAGCATTAAAGAAGTCCCCCGCCCCCCGCCCGCCCCCGCCCCACCCCACCTCCAAGAGTCTGTCTTGAAGAAGTTAAACTCATTTAAGAGATTCCGGTGCCATTTCGTGTTGAGTTAGCCTCTTGAAGCATTTCGCGAAACGTATAATTATACTGGATACCTAAGCATCGAAATGTTTTGCGATACTGGATATCATAAGCATTTCGTAAAATATATATTTCAAGATGCAATTTGTTCAATGTATAATTCAGTTGGTTTGTTTGTTTGTATGGCGTTTTTACGTTGCATGGAACCAGTGGTTATTCAGCAACGGGACGAATGGCTTTACGTGACTTCGGAACCACGTCGAGAGTAAACTGCTGTCACCCGAAATACACATATCTAACCCGTCAGTGTAATGCCCGAGAATCGCACTCGCGGCCACCGAGGCGACAGGCCAAGACCATACCGATCACGCCACTGAAGCGCTTATATATATAATTCAGTTGGATCTTCCGGTAAACGCATAATTTAGTTGGATTCTGAACGTGTAACCATTTCGTAAAGTGTGACCATTTGGATATCTGAAAATAGAAGCATTTCGTAAAACGTGTAATTCAGGTGGCGGTGTGGTCTAAGGCTATACTGTGCGTCGTGGATTTGTAGGTGTCTATGGTTCGCACCCGTGAGCCGACAAATCTCTTATCGACTAAAAAATTCCCCTTCGATTAAACGAAAATATATTAATTCCGAGGTAGAGCGAATTAGATATTAAAGGACATTTGTAGCTCGGTGTATGTATATGAATCACGGTAATGTGATATGACTCATATATATATATATATATATATTATATATATATATATATATATATATATATATATATATATATATATATATATACACACATATATATATATATGTATATATATATATAATAATATATAATATATATATATATTTATATATTATATATATAAATATATTATATATATATGCAACATGTGTCAACTCCCAGAAACCGTTCAATCACACCGGAAATCAAGCAATATCAATTGGCTTTTAAGCAATTTAGGCTGTCAAGCCAAGCACTGGGTCAATTTCGGCCATTCAGCGCTCAAGACACTGAAAAGAGAGAGTTGGAGAGGCTGGACAGCAAGCTAAAGAGAGCTAGAAAATAAAATAAATGTAGTATAAGGTTCTAAAGGTGGAGCTGGGAGAAAGCCCCACAGTTGCAATACGAAGTAACAGGCAGAGAGGTTGGACAGTAAGACTGAAAATAGGAAGTGGAAATGGAGGAAAAACGTGAGTGCCGCTAAGGACAGAAAGGACACCATAAACACACAATTTTGGTAATGCTCACAGTAGACCACGCGAGGTGCACTGACGGCACCACCCTCCTACGGGAAGCAGGCTATGAGAAAATTACTTTGACAAGACTCAGGAATCTGAAGTAAGTGGAAACTGAGATTTCAAATTCCCCCTTGAATTAATAAATAAGAAAAAAAAATAATGGATCATTTTTCTTTACACAAATGAGTGTTTGTGTGAGCACACGTGTTAGTATGTGTACATACGTATACACAATCAAAACAGGGGTACATTCACTTTCATAAGAAATAAGAGCCAGCGAATTTCACTCTATTAAAAATTCAAAACCCACTCTGTTAGCTAAGGTAAGATTATGAACTAAATATTCCAAGTAGAAATGTTTACTGAAGCAACGTCATTTGATATGCCTTAGTCATTTCCTATTTACAATTAATCAAGAGCGCCTGACCTTATTTATAATTCAGCTCACAGACGCAAATGAAAACCCCATTCCGAAAATTAATACAAAAATGAAATCTCTTTTCTCGTGGCCCTCTTTTGTTTGAAAAAAGTTACTGCTGATATTATCTGGTTAATTCATCATTAAAGTGAGCTGTGAACAAATGCGGTTTCTCAGGTTACATTGTGACCCATTTCCATTCACGCTCATGAGTTTCCTCACGTCAGTGCCCCTAGAGCTGGTCACTAGAGCGTCTGAATTCCTTAACTGGTCACCCATCCCGAAGATGACTTGACCCGACCCAGCGTTTTTTTATTTCTCTGATCGAGAGACTATAGTAAGATGACAAACTCTGGTGGTCACCTTTCAAGGACTGACCAAATCCACGGTCGCTTAATTTCGCAGATCCAAAGACCACAGGTGTATTTCGGGAATAACAACAGCAAATAACAATCAACTCAGCCAAACAGGGATTTTGTTACATCCTCCTTCTTGTATTATTTCAGAAAGAAGTTTGTTGTTTTGCTTCTTTCGCTATTTCACAAAGAAAAAAAAGTTGGCACTCGAGGGAGAAATTTGATTTAGTCTTATTTCTCAAGTTACTTCATATATATGAATAAAAGGATAAGTTAACTTTGTCAGCTGGTAACTTTGTTCAGTTTTGCATGTGTTATTTCGTACAGAACAAGTCAAGTTGCTAGCTGAAAATTTTTTCAGATTTTTTTTCCAGCTGTTATTTCAGTAGAAAATAAAAAAAGTTTTCCCAGTTTTGTTAAGTTGTCCATTATTATTATTATTATTATTATTATTATTATTATTATTATTATTATTATTATTATTATTTCAAACAGAACAGCATAGGGTCCACTTGGGCACCTGAGATTTAATTTTCCTTCTATTATTGTTTCAGAGAGAATACTGAAGCGGTTTCCCCAGTTAAGTGTTTTGTCAAGTTACAATTTTTTCATTATCATCATTATTTCAAACACCATAGACTACTTGGTCTGCTGGGATTTAATTTCCCTTCTTTCGTTGTTCCAGAGAGAAGAATGAAACGATGATGAGGAGGAGGAGGAGAATGAGGGTGAGAGAAGAGGAGGAGGAGGAGAATGAGGGCGAGAAGACCAGCAAGAACAACAATGACGAATCGACTTCGCCAACGGAAAACTTTGTTAAGGTTTCGTTCTTTGGTCATTTCAGAGCGAACAAAAACACCGAAGACAACAATGACGAGTCGACTTTGCCGACCGAGAATTTTGTCGAGTTTTGCTTCCTCGGCTGTTCCCTGAAGAAGAAGAAGAAGAAGAAGAAGAAGAAGAAGAAGAAGAAGAAGACGGAAGTTTTTCCCAGAGAGAAAAGTGAAGCAAATAAAAGCTCCAACTTCGGGCACAATTCATCACGTGCCATCCAACGCAGACGCTGATTTCCCCCGCTAAGTTGGTCGAGATTCCAGAACATTCCAGAACATTCCAAACCACACCGAGCGCTCGGAATGTGTCAATCTATGTTTGTCTGTATACCTGTCCGTTCATCTATTTATCTGTGTATCTACCAATTACCTGTGTGTATATCTCTGGCTGACCAATTTAATTGCCATCTCGTCCATCGAGTTTGGAAAACGCTTATGGCTCTGGTATGGTCAGTACTACACATATATTATCAGCAACTGAATAGATTTGCGAGAGAGAGAGAGAGAGAGAGAGAGAGAGAGAGAGAGAGAGAGATAGAGAGAGAGGGAGAGAGGAACCCACTGCCACACAGGATATCGAAAACGACTTAGACCTATGGTGACACTGGATAAGACCAATGTAAGGCATCGCGCCCTAGGTTCTAGGTAGATTACCCAACCTTGGCGGATGTTTGCTGTCTCCTGGCGTTCTTATTATATACGAGTATATATATATATATATATATATATATATATATATATATATATATATATGTATATATACATATGTATAAATATATATATACATTTGTATATATATTGTATACATATACACATACATGTACAT
>NC_087215.1:62902892-62910392 GCF_015104395.2 Macrobrachium nipponense | reverse complement strand
CTCTCTCTCTCTCTCTCTCTCTCATGCGCTTTATCAATTAATAGCAGCTACAGATTTTTAAGTTTGTAGGCCTAGGTCTGACAGTATACCATTTTATACATTAACGTTTAAATTCTCTCTCTCTTTCATGCGCTTAATTAATTGATAGCAGCCACGGATTTTTAAGTTTGTAGACCTAGATCTGACAGCATACCATTTTTATACATTAACATTTATATTCTTTCTCTCTCTGGGCTTTCCCTGCATTTCCTCTCCTGTTCAGTGTTTATTTCACACACTTTTTTAAAATAACTAACGCTGCTACACATTTCTAAGTATGTAGGTCTAGGTCTGACAGCATACTACCGTTTAATGCATAATATAGTATATGAATTGCGCTTCAAACCTTACGGCTTAAATAGGTCTCTCTCCCTCAGCGGAATTCCTTATGCTAGTCTAGTACTGCAAACATGTTACACATTCATAGGTCTATCAGACGACAAATACGTCATGTCGCCGGTAGAAATATTATAAATGCAGGTTTGAATTTTAAATCCTTCTCTCTCTCTCTGCTCATCTCTCTCTCACTCTCTCTCTCTCTCTCTCTCTCTCTCTCTCTCGTCTCGCTCTCTCTCCTCATCTCATTCTCTCTCTCCTCTTCCCTCTCTCTTCTCTCTCTCTCATTACCAGCTTCCTGTTAAAATGGAAAAAACCTCATTACCAGCTTCTGTTAAAATATATATATATATATAATATATATATATATATATATAATATATATATATATATATATATATTTTTTTTTTGTCAAACTTGTAAAAACTGGCGACAAGTGCAATAAAAGATGACAGAAAATTTCCCCTGGTGACACAGCCCTAATAACCTATACAGCTGATAGGCCTATACAGCAAAGTCTTTTACTAAATGGGCAAAACAAAGACCACAAAAACTTTATTAAACATGCCAAAGCTGTCAGACTAATATTTGTGGAAACAGATTAAAAAGTTTATACCATAGTGGTTGGGACAAGTAATTAACGAACGAATGAGAGAGAGAGAGAGAGAGAGAGAAGAGAGAGAGAGAGAGAGAGAGAGAGAGGCTTATGTTGGGAAACTGTTTCGCTACAGCGGTTTCTTCATTGCTACAGGAAATGTACAATGATCCACAGGATCTGGAATACACTAGGCTTAGGCTACCTTGTTCGTAAGGTTTAGAATTACTACTATATTCGGAGAAAAAATCATATTTTGCGTATATTTCGTAACGATCTGCAATTTAGCGATAAATTTGCAAATTTTACTACAACAAGAGGTTGACTTATATATAAAAGTCTTACCTTGCATGACATCCGATCTTTAAAAAAGGTAAACAGTGAAGCAGAGTGAAACGCCATGACGATTCATGACTTGGAAATGCAATAGACCCATGAGACGTCGTCCTTTTAATACACCAGGTTTTGGCACTGACATTCACACAGCCTTGAATGAACCGTGATATCCGAAAATTACTGCTCTCCTTTAATTAGATGTGGCTTGAAGTGTTAAGAGGTGATGCCACAGGAACACACTTCACCAAATTCACGAAAACACTGACAGACTTAATAGCAGTGCACCTGCAAACGAGCAGCATACTAGTGCCACCTAGCGGCGGGGAAGAAAAGCATCGGGAGAAGGGTTACGCTGCTGTATATTATATATATATATATATATATATATATATATATTATATATATATGTATATATATATATATATATATATATATATATATATATTTATATATATATATACGTCTGAGTGTATAAGAGAATGTGAATATTGACGTTAAAGTCATGATATTCACCCACTGTTGGGTGAATCCCCTCGTAGAACAATCAGCAAGATAGAGTGAACCTAGACATATCACTTCCAGTTACAAATGCAACTGTGAAAGTTTACTTTTACAGCGTCAGTACTGCAATCAAAAGTTCCCGAGATAGGTTTCGTTAATGGGAGAGAGAGAGAGAGAGAGAGAGAGAGAGAGAGAGAGAGAGAGTGAATGTGTCGTGTTGCCTCCCATTTTTCATACCTAGCGAAACCTACCTTCGGAAGTTTTGGTTGCAGTACTAACCTCTTGTGCACACCGTGGACGCCCCGTCAGCCTGTCGACCATCTCCTCGAGCAATTCAGGGTAGATTCATAGAAAGTTCTTGTGTCCTTTACGGTCCTCCTTGTTCAGTTCTTGTAGCAGCTGGTCGTAGTCCCCATGTAGTTGCCGCCGTGTCAGCCACTCCCGAGCCCAAATCCGCCCTGCCCTGCCGTCCTTTCTGCATGGTACTGGTGGCTGTGGCACCCTGGTACGTCTTCTCAACCCGTCGATAACCTGGGGTGAGAGGCTGTTGAGGTCCATGTTGCATGTTGGTTGGGCGTGGAATGAAGGATGTGCTTGGCAGGCCTCTATATATACCCAAGGTTCATATCTGGCACGGTGTGGCACGATGTGGCACGGTGCACGTGCAAAAATCGTGCAATTTTGCAAATCGTGACTCATGCGGATGTGCGCGCACTCCGCAACAACACCGCAACCCACCCGCAACACACCGCTACATGGAGTAACAAAGCCGCAAGAGCGCGTGGCCTGGCATAGCAACAACGACCATAACACCGCGCCAACTCTGCGCCAACTCCGCAGGAACATGCCGTGAGGTGCCCGTAACCCACACCCTGGGTCCGCCCCATGCCGCCAAATAACGGTCATTTTTACTCCCAACCGCGTCAATTTTGTAACGGTCCCACCCCGTAACAGCCCGCAACACGAAAGTGCGTAGGTGTAAACCTACCTTTATTTTCTAATTAGTTTTCAACATTATACAAGACAAAATTGCTGTGACGGTTATACAGCATTGAAAATACCTCCCCAATAAAAGAAAGTTATCTTCACTGTCTATTACAATACATCGGCCAGTCAGAAGCCAAATAAAGCTTCAGTGAAAACGATTGGATATTTACCGTCAACCTCAAGAGACTTTTAACTAGATGAAGCTATTTGAACTATGCGATCTCTCCAGGGTAAGCCTAGATATAGCCATTTGAAGCACAATTACATTTGTAATGCACATGAAATATGTCATCAGATCTTGAAAGGAACTTAAAAATAAGGTAGAAAGGACTTGAGAGAGAGAGAGAGAGAGAGAGAGAGAGAGGAGATACTATTCAACAAAGCAATCGGCAACCGTTCGAATCCTAGGCCGAGGAAAGTTGAGAACTCGCCCCCAAACGCTGTATACTTCTGCAACCTCGCGAAACTACCACACCTATAACGGTACATACAACAGACAGAGAGACTCACTGGTAGATATATTTAACGAAAGCTTATTATGACACACTGCTGCTTGAACCAGCTTCCTAAAGATTGCTGCTAAACCCTCCAAATTTTCCGACCCTAGAAGCAGAGTGCAACAAACGGTGAAGTTCAATATCCGAGACGCGTAAAATAAATAATTTAATGGTAGTCGTTCTCGATCTTTCCTAGATAGTGAACCCCAAGGGTTTTCGGGGGTCGTTATTTATGACTAATATTTCTTGGGGGTCATTATCTTTATGATTTTACAGTCATTTGTTTATGTTTTTACGGTAATCCACAACGAGCTTCTACTAAACACACCGCGAAGGTGGATACATATACCAGGTTAAAACCCCTTAGGTCACCATCTAGGAAATATCCGCCGGTTTTATCAAGAAACTAAGTTAGGCCAATAAACGATAAAACAAAGAAAGAAAGAAAGTGTAGAGCCACTATTAAGAAAATAAAGGTGCAGTTCCCAGACGAAATGTATGGCGCTCCCCTCGGTAATGGACTTTACGTAACACGGACGCTTTTAGATGCTTATTTAAAATGCCAAGTCTGTGACCTTATGGTCTTCCTGCGACTGTATCAGACTTTTTGGAGAGAAAGAGCGAGAGAGAGAATATGAATTTTTCTTGGAAATTGTCAGTTCTCTTTGGAGCACATAATAGGTACCACCCATGAAAAATAAAAATAGATGAGCAAATAAAAGTCTGTGTATATGATTTAGAGAGAGAGGGAGAGAGAGAGAGAATTGTCAGCTCGCTTTGGAGCAAACTATAAGCGTCATCCATGAAAAATTTTAATAAATAAATAAAAGCCTGTGTGCGAGAGAGAGAGAGAGGTGACACATTTGACCGAAAATTGCCACTTCTCTTTGGTGCACACAAAAGGCGGCATCCACAAAAATGAAATAAGAAAAGAAAGATTAAATAAATGAAAGCCTCGGCCTAATTCTCTCCACAAGACGCCATTCTCCCGCCAGCTTCCCGTGAAACCCTGCTTCAAAGAATAGTTGTTACATCCGTCTAAAGAGCTTTGGCTGGTTAAAGCTCTTTGAAGGGATGCCTTAACAATCAAGGAGATTCGTTCTCTGTTCTCAAATAAATGAAAAATTACTTCTAAAGAATTTAATATTAAATATGGGAGTAAAAACAAGTGACGTCCCGTAGGCCTAGATTTTTAAGTCTAGACCATCCTAAGCTTGGGGATGGGGGAGGGGGGTTTGTCTCAGTAATTTCCAGGGGAGGCGCGAGCACTAGAGAAAAATTAAAAATTTTATAATTATATTCGTTATTCTCTTAACAAGAGTGAGGAACTAATATTCAGAAGTTTAGGAAAAAATGCAAAAGTATCGCCTTATGACGTTAGTTTCCTAGACTCGCTGGTCTTACCGTTTCGTAATTGTTTAGCCCCCACCCCCACCCACCTCTATCCCCCATAACCCCTTCTCTTTCTCCCCCCTTCCCCCAACCTTTACATCTGGGAAGTAATTTTACTCATAGGTGCAAGGGGGCCGTGGAGGGTATAACCAACTCTTAAGGACCCCATACACTGAGCGATTGTCTGAACGACTTTCTGTATCGTTCGCAAAAACACTGTGTATGGGCTTGTCTGCATGCAAAAGTGGGCGGAGCTTCGTGTCTGAGCGATCTCAGCGGGAATCTGTCACGACCAGGTTGCTGGCTTGCGACTTAAGTCTGTCATACACAGATCGTTCAATGTATGGGTTTGTCTGCCGATATAACGCTATCGCGCGCGTCTCTTCTGTAGATGATGCCGTGTCTTCTCAAGACAAAATCTTCGTTCAGACTGAAATCGGTGAGGAGATCGTTCATACTGTCTGAATAGTGTGTGTGCGTGTCGATAACGACAATCGCTCAGACAAGGTTGGGGGGGAGGGGCGGTCATAAGAAGGTTAAGAAACACTGGCCAATCTCTTCAAAATCATAAACAAGAAGTATTTAAAGCAAGAATTGATTTATGCAAATTTAAGCCGTCAAGCCAAGAACTGGGGCGCTTTCAGCCATTCAGAGCTTCAGGCAGTTGGAAAAGTTGGACAGCAAGAAAAGGGGTCATCATACAAAGGAGCCAAGTGCAAGGCTCTAACGGTGAGTAATAGATAAGTTGGACAGCAAGACTAAAGAAAGGAAGTAAAAATGGAGGTTCAGTAAAAGGCTGAAAAATAGGTGCAGCTAAGGACCGAAGGGCTGCTGCATACACCCTTTAGTAATGCCTACAGTACACCACGTGAGGTACACTGACGGTAACATTCCCTTACAAATGAAAAAAATTTATTGGGTCTACAGTTTTCCGGATCCCATAACCGCCTGGAATATACCGCTAAGGTCTTTTGCGAGTTTAACTATGTTTAGAATAGCGTGTAAATATGAGAATTATAAATCAAAGAACGCCAAAGATAAATTTCGTGATAAAACAAAGAACCAAAATAAGCAAAGGAAGCAAAACGAAACACATTCCTAGATAAGAAAAGAAAGCTAAACAAAAGTTAATTCCTTGTAAAGTCGGCACCAAACAAAAACAACTTAAAAAAAAAAAAAAAAAAAACAAAAAAAAAAAAAAAAAACTGAAAAAAAGAATGGCAAATCACGAATAAGAACGCAGGTCTTTTGTGTAACTTTCCCCTCTTCCTTGCAAAGGTTAGAGACAGATACATACCCAAATGGGGGAGGTGGATTATTTCCTCACTTTAGGAACGCGAGGAGTTGGATATCCTTCGTGCAGGACTCACACTTGGCCTCTCTCATTCCTTCCAAATGCCTCCTAGGGGCTCTCTCCAGCTGGTTAGTAAGAGAGTGCAAGTGACAAAGAGCTGTGCACGCCTTTCTGTACTTGTATACTATATACATAAATTATCGTAGCTTCTGTTCAACTGAGACTTATTCATAACGGCATTCAGCAAACAAAATATTAGAGGAAGTATGACAATAGGCAGATTGAAATATCCAACAGACCTTTCTCTGGCTTGACATCATTTCCTACGCTTATCTGAACTGTGCTTCGGAAATCCGACTACAACACACAACACATCGTAGATTATTCTAAGACACACATGTATACATAAACATACATATATTTGCATATATATGCATACACACATACATACATACATATGTATATGTATCTAATGTAGCACGCAGGAACAAGTACTGCTTAAGAATATCCTTAAATCCACGGTAGAAAGATAAGTGAAACAGGGGACTTGGAACAAGTACTTTCGTAGTATATACTAAGAAAGTACTTGTTCCAAGTCCCTGTTTCACTTACCTTTCTACCTTGGATTCAAGGATATATATATATATATATATATATATATATATATATATATATATAGATATATATAATATATATCTTATATATATATATATATCTATATATTTTTCATTAGATCAATCTTTTCGCAGAATGACTGCGAACCGTCGCATGGATGGCGTAATAAATATAAAAGCCCCTTTAACCTTGCCATGTCCCGTTTTCTGATTAACTGCGGCATTTTAATACGCACGAAATCTCACGTTACAAAAGATGACTTGACGGCTGCGTGTGGATTCTCCCTCCGATAAATTATGTATCAGGAAAGGCAAATTCGTATCGGGCGGCGGAATTTATCAATACATGGCGGAGAAGAGCCGCCGGCAATCTTTTTCCGAAGTTTATTCAAGTCCGAGAATACATTCCGGGAGCCATGTTTCCAATATCATTAATTATGGAGAGGCCGCTGCTGTACCGGAGACTCTGAGACGTTTGCATTCCCGTTGGCTCAATGGATCCAGGAATCGGCTTCCATATGAGGTGAAATGGAAAAATTCCTTTATACACATTTCCAGAAAGGGAGGAAGAAAGGAATGGTTTTTTTTTACATTCCGCCTTCATCTCCTCCTCCTCCTCCAACTCCTCCTCATCCTCTTCCTCCTCCTCCTCGTACAGCTTCTTCTTCTCCACCTGCTCCAACCCCTCCTCTTCCTCCAACTCCTCCTCCTCTTCCTCCTCCTCCTCCTCCTCCAACTCCTCCTTCTCCTCCAACTCCTCCTCCTCCTCCTACTGCTTTTTCTTCTTCTCCTCCTCCTCCTCGTACTGCTTCTTCTACTCCGTCTCCTCCAATTACTCTCCTCCTCCTCCTCCTCGTACTGCTTCTTCTACTCCGTCTCCTCCTCCTCCTCCTACTCCTCCTACTGATT
>NC_087215.1:62855392-62897892 GCF_015104395.2 Macrobrachium nipponense | reverse complement strand
ATGCGTTTGATGGTTGCGATACTGTAAGTCATGCAGCCGCCTAGACCTCCTTAGCGGCGCGGTTACGTCGATGGGCGTTTCGCTATGCTGCGGGACGTCACGGCTAACTTGATTATGATTGGCTGCGGGAGTATCTCGTTCGGGGGCGTCGTCTTCCGTGGAGTTGTCGTGCTCGGTGGTGTCATTGTTGGTGGCAGGTCTTCTCATACTCGTAGGGAGGAGAAATTCTTCCTGCGTCGTATTTAGTGTAGGTCTTACTTGCTGGATGAGAAGCGCCTCCAGCAGGCGTAACCGACGGGCATCAGGGGCCTTCCCGATGATCTTCGTGTTTTGGATGATCACATCCCGGGAGATGGCCTCTTGATGTTTGGTGCGTGCGTGATTTTGATAGCCCCCTCTTGTGCGTGGCACGAGAGTCTCTTCGACAGGCGCCATGGTAGTCATACCAACGTAGGCGCCGCTGCAACCGCGGACTGGGCATGTATACTGGTATACCACATGCGTCTGCTCCAGGGGGTCTCGTACCTGTGGAGAGGGGTTATTTTTCATAAATAAGGTCGCGCGTCCTCCGATTCTGGTAGTAGATAATTAGGATCGATATTTTTGGTGCCGTCGGTCGGGGATACATTTTCAGAAATAAATTTTCTTGACTGAGTCCTCTTCTTCACGGTAATGTGAGCTCATGAAGGCTTTATAATACAGCTTGATATTATCCTGGGGGCGGGGTTGCGGGCTCTCACTACGTACCATTTCTCCAGGGCTGTACGGACTTCTCTGCTTATTAATTTATTTGAATACCCGTTATTTACGAGTACTTGGGAGGCGCGGTCGAGTTCCTGATGAGTGTCCTGCCAGGTCGAGCAGTGGGAGAGGGCTCTCCTGACGAAGGCCCTGACGGTCGTGCAGCACCGACGATCGGCTCCCCTTCCTCGACGTCCTTGTGAGTAAGACGGAAGACGGCCTCCCGTACTTCCGTCTACACAAAGAAAACCAACCTAGGACTTTGCCTCAATGGTGACAGCGAGTGCCCCGCCAGATTCAAAAGCACGACCGTCAGGGCCTTCGTCAGGAGAGCCCTCTCCCACTGCTCGACCTGGCAGGACACTCATCAGGAACTCGACCGCGCCTCCCAAGTACTCGTAAATAACGGTATTCAAATAAATTAATAAGCAGAGAAGTCCGTACAGCCCTGGAGAAATGGTACGGTAGTGAGAGCCCGCAACCCCGCCCCCAGGATAATATCAAGCTGTATTATAAAGCCTTCATGAGCTCACATTACCGTGAAGAAGAGGACTCAGTGAAGAAAATTATTCTGAAAATGTATCCCCGACCGACGGCACCAAAATATCGACCTAATTACTACTACCAGAATCGGAGGACGCGCGACCTTATTATGAAAAATAACCCCTCTCCACAGGTACGAGACCCCCTGAAGCAGACGCATGTGGTGTACCAGTATACATGCCCAGTCCGCGGTTGCAGCGGCGCCTACGTTGGTATGACTACCATGCGCCTGTCGAAGAGACTCTCGTGCCACGCCCAAGAGGGGGCTATCAAAAATCACGCACGCACCAAACATCAAGAGGCCATCTCCCGGGATGTGATCATCCAAAACACGAAGATCATCGGGAAGGCCCCT
Organism: Macrobrachium nipponense; assembly: GCF_015104395.2. Classification (NCBI taxonomy): domain Eukaryota; kingdom Metazoa; phylum Arthropoda; class Malacostraca; order Decapoda; family Palaemonidae; genus Macrobrachium; species Macrobrachium nipponense. The sequence continues at coordinate 62,896,253 of NC_087215.1, read as the reverse complement.
GATGCCCGTCGGTTACGCCTGCTGGAGGCGCTTCTCATCCAGCAAGTAAGACCTACACTAAATAGGACGCAGGAAGAATTTCTCCTCCCTACGAGTATGAGAAGACTGCCACCAACAATGACACCACCGAGCACGACAACTCCACGGAAGACGACGCCCCCGAACGAGATACTCCCGCAGCCAATCATAATCAAGTTAGCCGTGACGTCCCGCAGCATAGCGAAACGCCCATCGACGTAACCGCGCCGCTAAGGAGGTCTAGGCGGCTGCATGACTTACAGTATCGCAACCATCAACGCATGGAAAGTGGCTTGAGACCCGGTTCAAGCCACCAATGAAAACGAAGACCTACGCCACCAGCCAATAGTAGATCAGCATGGGGCAGACCCCTGCTGTCAACTCCAAATATAAACGAGGACGGACACCGCTTCAAGATCAGTCCACCCTCAGCTTCCCAGCCCGAGGATGTCTGGCAGCTCCAGACGAAAGCTCGCTTGCTTCAAGAAAGAGAGAGAGAGAGAGAGAGAGAGAGAGAGAGAGAGAGACATATATATATATATATATCGTTAATGACTTTGATAACTATGGTATCATAGTTTATCTGTAAAATTCAAATATATACACCAATTTTGGCTCTGTATTTGATCATGACCTCCATAGGCGCTCTACTAGCCTGTCTAAGTAGCACGGAAAAAGCCGCTATTCGGAAAATAGAGAAGAATCTCTACAAGTGTAATGCTGCTGAAGTAGCCATTACTTTTAATAAAATCATAATAATAATAATAATAATAATAATAATAATAATAATAATAATATCAGCGAAAAACATATAGTGCGTGTAATCATAAATTTCCAAATCATTATTCTTTTCTAAAATGCCTCTACACCAACCCAACCATCTAAAAACAGAGATTTGCCTAAAATTCTGAACACAGAATCTAATTAGTCTTTGTTACCTTTCCCATTTCCCTTAACCTTTTGAACCGCCACCAGTTCCTCCGTCCTTTTTGTCTCTACAAAAACTCATAATGTCTCTAAGATTGAAAAGGCTCACGAGTCCCCCAGCTCATTCATCATTGTTTTTCCTTGCCCTCTACCCCTAGTCCCACCCCCTTCCCCAACACCACCCACATCCTGCCCCATACCCACACACATTCTTTCCCCAACCGCCCACCAACCCACCCACCCACACCATCCATTCTTTTCTTTTTCCAAAGATTCCTGTCTACTTCATCCAATACATTTTTATCTACTTGTTGATTTATCAATTAATTTTTTTTCAATAGGTGGTGTCTCTTCTTTCTGCATTTCCCTTTACCTTCTCTAACTTCTTCCTGATAAAAATCAAAGTCTTAGGAAGCTTGATTTTAAGTCAATGGCCCCATGGGCTTCTTCCTTATGAATAGGTTTCATCATCTTCTCAATAATAATAATAATAATAATAATAATAATAATAATCTGAAACATTGGCTTTTTTTAATGTCATTAGCATTTGATTTTTAACTTCAATAAGAATGCAATTCATTTTCTTAATCACTCAATATTTGGCCAGGCGTTTTTTTTCACCGTGGGCTACGTTCATTTCATTAACAATCAAATGGCGTCAAAATATCTTTGAACATTCGGTAATTCAAGTATTTTAATTAATTCTGAATCTTACCTTGCGCTCTGAAACCAAAACGATTTCCTTATAATAGAACTTATGTCTCTGATGTTATTGAAGCCTAAGTTTCTTTTTGATGACAGCGAGGAATAGAAGTTAGTGTTTGCTGAACTGATTTAAAATATGTTATTTGATACACATACCCGGCCACATTCAGTGGTAGAGGAGAGGTTAGAGAAGCGTCATAATGAGATAAATGATAAACAAACAGTAATTTATAAACCTGCATCCTTTTTGCAGTATTTCTCTCTCTCTCTCTCTCTCTCTCTCTCTCTCTCTCTCTCTCCTCTCTTCTCTCATCGTATCCACTCTCTCTCTCTCTCTCTCCTATTTTAACATCAACAGGACATTTATATCATGCTTTTATCAAATTTGAAATTCCTCTCTCTCTCTATCTCTCTCTCTCTCTCTCTCTCTCTCTCTCTCCTATTTTAACACTAGCTGGAGATGGCAAGTATAATAACAATTATTGCATGTTTTTATCAAATTTCAAATTCCTCTCTCTCTCTCTATCTCTCTCTCTTTCTCTCCTATTTCAGCACTAGCTACGGATAACAAGTATACTAATATTTATATCATGTTTTTATTAAATTTCAAATTCCTCTCTCTCTCTCTCTCTCTCTCTCTCTCTCTCTCTCTCTCTCTCTCTCTCTCTCTCTCTCTCTATTCTACACTAGCTCATACCATGGGAAGCAAGACTATTGCAGCGGATGACATATAAATTCATATCATATGTGAATAAAAAAATATATAAGTATTGGTCAGTGAATCGGATATAAGAAAAAGTCTAAAGTACAAAAGTCGTAAATACAAATTCCACCGACACGAACTGTCGTTTCCAGAAGGTGCAGTGAAAGTTTAAAAGGCTTCTGAAGTCACGGAAAATTTACAAGGAGACCCTTTTCCACCCTAAAAAGGAGCCTTTTGTAAAACTCGGTGCGCCGACGCACCTTTGAGAAATCTCGTTCCCAGATAAGATCATCTGAGAGCACTTTCACTTTCCCCCCAGAGGATGTTGAAGGCCGAAATTTTATTTCCTCCCGTGGATTCTGGTTCCTGACTATTTCTTATGCCGGGCATTTTCGGTCCATTTTGAGGCAGAGTCGGGTCCCTGTGTTACACTCCCTAAATTTCCTCGAGAAAATGAGGTGCCTTCATAAGATATCGGGAGCGAAAAGGGAGCCATTATTTGATCAGGTTGCTAAAGAAGCGAAGTGAAAGGAGAAAGTGGCTAAATCATTGTGATGATATTACTGAAGCATAACTTATTGTCTCTAAACTAGAATCAGCTTTAAAAGCATTTTATCAACGTAATTCAGGAGAATGTAAGGTAAACGTCAATTGAGAAAATTTGTAAAAAGTTTGGCTTGCATAAGAGACAGAATGAACGACGCTTTCTTGACTGATATGGTCGCGTGGAAAGAATGGAGGGAGATAGCCCGGTGTAGACCGTGCAATCTGAAACAGCCAGCAGCTTTAAACAAAACTTACAACAACCTTTAGGAGCTTGGTCTGGACAGAGGTCCGTCCCAGTAGAATTCAGTACAAGCTACAATGGGTCACAATTTGGCAGGAGGAGCCAACAGAGTGGGTAAAAATACCCTGAAAATCGACAGTCCACATTTCCATTAAATAGATTTTTTTAATCATCACTAGTGTACTAATACTGTCTAAACTGGTGGTTATAAAAGAGAGGGTCGAGACAGCAATTCCCTATCCCAGGGTGTTACGTACCGTCCCAAAGCTGTGACTGACGTACCTTAATTCTATATATGAGTGCGTTGGGAGAGACTAGCCTAGGATGAAGTAATGCAAGTCTAATTGTGGAGTCTATTTCCAATAGACTATATCTGTCATACGAAAAAGACGTGTTGAGTTATAATTGCTTTATAAACTTTGGGTTTATAAAAGACTATTATTCCTGTGGTTCTTTGTTCCCTTTAAGGTTAATTTTGCAGCCTTTTGCCCAATACAAAGGTAACATTGTATTCATCCAAGATTTCAAAGTAACAGACAAACAACCGAATCCCAAATTCAAACAAAACACCTTTCACGGAGAGGGGGATTTTTTGAAACACCAATGGAAAAAGAATTTACTTTTTTTTTCTGCGTAACCCTGCAACAGTAATCCTTGCATACTTTTTTTTTTTAAATCGAGCTACAATACAGAAAAGAAACAATAACGGGGAATCGTGGTAAAGATGAAATGTCCAAATCTTTTCATTGTGCTATTAGGGTTTACTGTCTGGAAAAAAATGGCAGGAAAGAAATCAGTTCTAAAAAAAATGTAAATGAACAGAACTGGTTTATCCAACACCACACGACCGGTTCTTTAAAATGACACTATTAGTTTACAGAGTTTTTCTTTCGTAAAGAACATTTTATTGCGTTGTCTTTGTCATTTCTCTCATCCGCAGATTATCTGTAGATTCCTGGAAAACCGAGGCAAAACGAGATTCGTAATTGGTCGCACTAAAAAGGATGCTTTGGTGGGTCCAAAATTTCTTGATTGGCTTTTTTCTGTACATTCAAATATCAGATATATCTAGTCTACTCTTCTGCTCATTACTCTCTTTCTCAAATTATCTCCTCTCTTCCCCTGCGTAAAGTTTTGACCTATATTGGGTGCAAATCTCAATTACGAGGGCACAAGTAATGTTCTTTCAGGTCCACAATAATATATCAGATGGTAGCAGTTGTAAAACTTTATAAAGCTATATGAAAGCTTTCGAACCCTTCCTTGGGTTAATCTACAGTTCAAAAAGAATGAAGATGAACCCAGGGAAGGGTTCGAAAGCTTTTATATAGTTTTATAAAGTTTTACAACTGCTCCCATCAGATGTATTCTTGTGGACCATTAAGAATGAGATTTGTACCCAATATAAATGAAAACTTTACGCAGAGGAAGAAAGAAGGAGATGATTTGAGAAAGAGAATAATAAGCTGATGAGAGGACTAGATATTTCTGATGCCTTTAGTAGGGAAGAACAGTATTTAAGAAATTTGATTGAAACGATTCGTTAACGAGTGTTAAAACTAAAGCAATTTTGCAATGCTTGATTCTGAAGTATTTGAATGTACAGAAATAAGTCAGTAAAGAAATTGAGTTTAATGTATAAGCAGATAATCTGTAGGAGAGAGAAATGACAAAGGCAACGCAATACAAAGTTCTTTACGAAAGAAAAGTTAATAAGGCCTTAACTAATAAAGGGTAAACGAAACTAGACATTTCCTTGGGTTCAAAGACAGACACCAACCCTCTTAGACAACATTAAAGTGTATTTGTAAGTGTCAGTTCGAGGATACTTAAATATTATAACAATTAAAGGCAAATAGTATGAAACTAATGAATAAAGCAATGAGATATTGATGCCTACACCTAGCTCATAAGGTCTGCTGGTAGTTCATGGCGTTGCTACTCTTATGCGCATAGCCTCGATGTTGTTAACGAGTGCTGACTTGCATCTTCGTTTCACCTTCACTTCAGGTCACCTACCCAAGTATTGACCAGACTCAGCCTATCTTAATTTCACAGCTTTCGAATCCTACTTAACTTACAGTAGGGTAATTTATTTTTGGAGGGTCCGTTTAAATCAATATAAAATATTCTAACTTCATTAGCGGTAACCCATCCAAGTATTGACTACACCAGACGTGTCTTCACTTCGCAGATCGCGAATTCTGCTTAACTCGCGGGACAAGAAAATTAGTTTGGAAGTCCCACTCAAAGGAATATCTAAATTTTTATCTTCAGAACTGGTAACCCATCCAAGTACAGACTAGCCCGAGCCCATCTGAATTTTACAGATCGTGAATCCTACTTAACCCACAGGAAGGTGAAATAGTTTTGGAGATTCCGTTCAAATGAATATAAAAATGTTTAACCTCATTAGTGGTAACCCATCCAAGTATTGACTAGACCCAGCCGATTTTTAGAGGATCCGTTTATATAAATACAAAAAAAAAAATTCATTACTGGTAACCCACCCAAGTATTGACCAGACCCAGCCTAGTTTTGGAGACTCCGTTCAAATGAATATAAAAAAATATTATTCATTACTGGTAACCCACCCAAGTATTGACTAGACCCAGCCTAGTTTTGGAGACTTCGTTCAAATAAATATAAAAAAATATTCATTACTGTTAACCCATCCAAGTGCTGACCAGACCCAGCCTAGTTTTGGAGACTCCGTTCAAATAAATATAATCAAAATGATTCATTACTGGTAACCCACCCAAGTATTGACTAGACCCTGCTTAGTTTTGGAGGCTTCGTTCCAATGAATGTAAAAAATTTCCTCATTACTAGTAACCCACCCAAGTACTGACCAGACCCAGCCTAGTTTTAGAGACTCCGTTCAACTAAATATAAAAAAAATTCTTCATTACTGGTAACCCACTCTAGTGCTGACTAGACCCAGCTTAGTTTTGGAGCCTCCGTTCAAATGAATATAAAAAATTTCTTCATTACTGGTAACCCATCCACGTGCTGACCAGACCCAGCCTAGTTTTGGAGACTCCGTTCAAATAAATATAAACTGTGGTAACTGTGATGGTAATTGCTTCCTAGCAAAGAAAGATAAAGGAAAGGAGAACGCATTTTCGAGAAGTTCGGCAGCAAGGAGGCGTTAGCGCATTGTGTTGGAGGTGCCTGTTATCATGATGGTTCTAGAATCGGCAGGAGTATTGTGGAACTCGTCGGGACGTGAGAAACGCCGCGATTTCTGATGCAATACCTCGTCTAAATTCATCTAAGAAGTTCTAGAAATCCCTGGAGTCTGTGAAGTTTGCCGTAGGCTCCGCCCCCAGAGTGCCGTATAAATACGACGGTCGTAGCAGGAGAAAGCAGAGATCGTAAAAGAGAGACACCAGTTAGTCACAGAGAGATATCCTCAGTAAGAGCCACAGATCAGATTATCAGTGAGAGATCAGCAGCAGCAGAGATCATCCGTGAGAGATATGAGAGAAAGGGACCGATGAAGGATCAGAAGAAGAGTTGGTTGGACACTGTTCTAGTCGTCTTCAGGAGTGGACGAATTATTTTGTGTTATCTCGACGTCGAGCAGACTTCAGAGAAGAAAAGGTCCTGCTAGAGGTTTTGGGGAGTTCCTGCCTTACAAGTAGACTAGTTTCTGCAATACGGAGTCAAGAGGACGTCTGCAATCACCGTTTTCCTTTTGAGAAGCCATCGCTTCGAATTGCCAAATTGACTAGCAAGTATTTGAATTGCCTCACTGTTCCCCCAGTACATGCAGAGTAAGATTCTATCTTTTTATGTAAATAGAAGATACCATTCTGCATTTACCTATGTTAGTAAGCTTGTAAATAAACCTTTGTTGTGTTAGTGTTTCTTTCTATATTCGTATCCCCAGTTTCAACTGTTGGTGTTGAAATATTTCTTTTTATTTATTTCATATCGAACCTGAAGCGGACCTCTCTCAGAGGCCGTAACAGTAACCCATACAAGTGATGACCAGACCCAGCCTAGTTTTGGAGGCTCCATTCAAATAAAAATAAAAAGGAATATTCATTACTGGTAACCCATCCAGGTGCTGACCAGACCCATTCTAGTTTTGGAGACTCCTATCAAATAAATAATTAAAATTCTTCATTACTGCTAACCCACCAAAATATTTACCAGACCCAGCCTAGTTTTGGAGGCTCCGTTCAAATAAATATAAAAAACATTCATTACTGGTAACCCATCCAACTGCTGACTAGACCCAGCCTATCTTAAGTTCACAAATCGTGAATCCTAATTAAATCACCGAAAGTAGACTAATTCCAGAGGTTTCGTTTCAATAAATACGAAACACCCTCCAGAGGTTGACAAAAATTCCCAGTCGACTTTTTCCCACTGGAATCTGGATGGAATTCCTGAATGGTGAAAGCAGCCCTTTGAAACTCGATAGCGATGACTCTCCTGCAGACAGAGGCCGTTTCGTCTATCCTGAGAGAGAGAGAGAGAGAGAGAGAGAGAGAGAGAGAGAGAGTGGTAGTAGAGATAGAAAGATAAGTAAGAGAGAGAGAGAGAGTTGGTAGAAATAGAAAGATAAGTAAGAGAGAGAAAGAGAGAGAGAGAGGTAGTAGCGATAGAAAGAGAAGTAAGAGAGAGAGAGAAAGATAGTAGGAATAGAAAGATAAGTAAGAGAGAGAGAGATAGTAGGAATAGAAAGATAAGTAAGAGAGAGAGAGAGTTAGTAGAAAAAGAAGAAGTAAGACAGATAGTTAGTAGAAATAGAAAGATAAGTGAGTAGAGACCTTACCTTACAGACCTTACATCTTGTTCGGGTTTGCCCCCATGGTCCCTCATGTGAGGCACCTCTAATGTCTACCAGAGAGTTGCTAGTACATCTTCCGGTATATTTTGCATCTTCCAATCTTGGATGGTCTGGGATGCAGTTTAGATATTTGTCGAGCTTATTCTTAAACACATCTACGCTCACTCCTGATATATTCCTCAGTGAGGGCTGGCAACGCATTGATAGACGCTGCATTATCGATGCTGGTGCGTAGTGGATTAATGTCCTGTGTGCTTTCCTTATTTTTCCTGGTATATTTTTGGGCACTATTAATCTACCTCTGCTTGCTCTTTCTGATATTTTTTAGTTCCATGATATTTTTCTGCTATTCCTTCTATCTGTTTCCATGCCTGAATTATCATGTAGCGTTCTCTTCTCCTTTCCAGACTATATAATTTTAAGAATTGTAGTCTTTCCCAGTAGTCTAGGTCCTTAACTTCTTCTATTCTAGCTGTTAAAGGACCTTTGTACACTCTCTATATTTGTGCAATATCCTTTTGAATAGTGTGGGTACCATATCATATTGCAATATTCAAGTGGACTACGAACATATGTTTTATAAAGCATAATCAGGTCCGTTCAGCTTTTCTTGTTTTGAAGTGCCGTAACAACATTCCCATTTTTCTTTGCTTTACATTTTGCCAACAGAGTTGCTATTTGATCATTGCATAACATGTTTCCTATTCATCATCACACAAGGTCTTTAACTGCTTCCTTATTTGTGATGTCTCATTATTAGGTCCCTTATATGCATATAGCTTTCTTCTCTGTCTCCATAATTTATTGATTCAAATTTATCAGAGTTAAATACCATCCTATTTACCTCTGCCCAATCATATACTTTGTTAAGGTCTCTTTGTAGAGCGTTCCTATCTTCATCACAAGTAATTTCTCTACTTATTCTTGTGTCATCTGCGAAACTACTCACTACCGAATCCTTAACATTATTGTCTATGTCTTTCAATCATAATAACAAACAGTATTGCAGCTAACACCGTACCTTGCGGCACACCGGATATTACCTTGGCTTCATCCGATTTCTCGTCGTTTGCAATAACTATCTGTTTTCTGTTGTGTAAAAACTTCTTTTAACCATCTTCCTACTTTATCCACGATATTGTGTTTTTCTAATTTTCTTCGCTATATATTATGGTCTACTTTATCAAAAGCTTTTGCAAAGTCTAATAAACCACATCTGTTTCATTTCCGCTTTTCATATTTTTGATATGTTTTCACGGTGGACTAACAGTTGGGTTTGTGTACTTTTTTCCGGGTACGAAACCATGTTTGTACTTTATTAAACAAATTATTTTTTATTAAATGTTTCATAATATTTTTCTTCATTACCCTTTCATACACTTTCATTATATGTGATGTTAGACTCACAGGCCTATAATTACTTGCCTCTAGTCTTGATCCACTTTTGAAAGTAGGGGTAATATACGCTAATTTGTGCTCATCATATATCTTGCCTGTATCTACACTTTTGTCTTAATAATATTGCAAGTGGCTTTGCGATAGAATGAACTACTTTCTTTAACAAATAGCAGGAATTCCATCAGGCCCTGCAGCAGCTCCATTTTTAATTTCATTAATACCTGCACAATATCAGCTTCATTAATATCTATGTCAGCTAAATATTCACTATTTCATCCCTTACTTCTATATCATTATCTTCATTATCTATTCTAGGGGTGAATTCTCTCTTATATCGTTCTGCCAGTATGTTGCAAATTTCCTTTTTTTCATTCGTTAATCTCCCTTCAATTCTCAGAGGGCCTATTTCTATTCTTCTTTTATTCATCTTCTTCGCATATGAGTATAATAGTTTGGGGTTTTGCTTGATATTTAATAGGGTTTTTTCTTCCAAGTCCCGTTTTTTCATTTTCTTTTGATTGTATGAATCTTTTTTTCTGCATTTTCTATCTTACTTTTTAGTTCTATAAACTTTCCATGCATTTTTTTTTCTTTTGCAAGACCTTTTTTTCCATTTCTTTCTGATTTTCTGGAACAAGATTCTTCTGTCTCTTGGTATGCATGAATGATGTTTACTTTTCTTCTTCGGTATATATTTTTCCACTATTATCTCCAATATTTTATATAATATCTCCGTATTTACACTTATCTCCATCACTTACGAAAATGTTATCCCAATCTTTGTTTAATTCTTCATTAATTTCTGACCATTTTATATTTTTACTGTAGAAGTTGTATTTTCCATATCCTTCCCACTTTTTCATTTCTTGCTTATCTCTATTTTCACTTGCTTTGGAATGAACTGTTAATTCTATGACATTATGGTCTGAAATACTCGCATTATAACTATTATTTCTTTAACATAATTCATCTCGTTCACAAATACTAGGTCTAAAGTATTTTCCTTTCTTGTTGGCAGGTGATTTATTTGTTGAATGTTGTATTCTAGTAGCATATCTAATAGCTTTTCAAATTGCCTCTTATCTTCTGCACTACTATTACTCTCTTTTTATATGTATAAGTACACCAACCAATCTCCTATTCGTTCTTTCCATTCTACGAAAGGAAATTTAAAGTTGAAGTCACCAGATAGGAGAATAGTCCAGTTCCTTGTGATTTCTCATATAATCATCCAATTTTTCAATTATTAGTCAAACTCTTTAGTATTAGGAGGGGTCTATATAGTTACTATGTTCATACAATTTTTCAGATTCAAATTCTACCGCTATTAGTTCACATTCTGAGTTACTATATTTCTCATATATTTTTCCTTGTTTTTTGTCTTTTCCCATATATTGCGGTTCCCCCTTGATTCCTATTTTTTTCTATCTGATCTATAAGTTTGGAACCCTTTTATTTGATCATCATTCCCAGTCTCTTGGGAATACCAGGTTTTCACTTATATTCATTATATCTATTTTCTTTTCATTTTGGGTTAGTTCTTCTAAGTACTCTATTTTTCTTTTTGAGTTACTCGTAACTAAACCCTGCGCATTCATCACTATGATGGTTTGCGTGTTTTCTCCTTCATTTAATACTGATAGTAATAAGGATTTTCCCATGTCTCTTTCCTCTCCTGTTCGGAGAGAGAGAGAGAGAGAAAGAGAGAGTAGGATTAGAAAGATAAGAGAGAGAGAGAGAGAGAGAGAGTAGGAATAGAAAGATAAGTAAGAGAGAGAGAGAGAGAGAGGTAGTAGAGATAGTAAGATAAGTAAGAGAGAGAGAGAGTTAGTAGAAATAGGAAAATAAGTAAGAGAGAGAGAGAGAGAGATAGTAGGAATAGAAAGATAAGTAAGAGAGAGAGAGAGAGAGAGAGAGAGAGAGAGAGAGAGAGAGAGAGAGAGAAATAGGAGGGATAGAAAGATAAGTAAGAGAGAGACAGAGAGAGAGATAGTAAGAATAGAAAGATAAGTAAGAGAGAGAGAGAGAGAGATAATAGGGATAGAGAGAGAGAGAGAACGAGAGAGAGAGAGTAGGAATAGAAAGATAAGTAAGAAAGAGAGAGAGAGAGAGAGAGAGAGAGAGAGAGAGAGAGAGAGAGAGAGAGAGACTTACAAACTAAAGTACACATAAATACGTTGATTGTGAGGTAATGTTTTTATTATAATCTTTTTTTTCTTTTTGTGAAATAAAAGGAAATTTATTGTAATTTTATATTTAGAGAGAGAGAGAGAGAGAAAGAGAGAGAGAATCTACACATTCATGCAAACAAAGTTGCAGTTTAATGAATAAAAGTTAATTTTAATTTTATAAAAAACTGTCAGAAAGCTTCACAAAAATGAAATATTAGAAACTAGATGAATTAAATTCTATAAATGTGCCTTTTTTGAACCCAAAACTAACCGACTGAATCATCACTCCTCACCAAAATAAGATTACGGGGCACGAATAACATCCAGAATCTCAGACTACTAATTTAGAACATCCAGGACCTGACGCGCAGTTATAAACAAACATTAATTAAATCCAGGTCTGTTTACCAGGTGACGCATCGAGCAGAGGTTAAGAGCTCATTATGGTATCATGCACTCTCCCAAGAAAAATTCCCATTCCGATCTCGCCTGGAACAAACTTGGAACCCTCCAGCAGAGCGCAGCAAGATTCCTGGAAAGCCGAGACTAACAAACGCAAAACGAGATTCGTAATTGGTCGCACTGAAAAGGATGCTTAGGCGGGATCCAAAATTAGTCCCGCCGAGGACGCACCAAATTAGCAACCGGATTTAAACGTCGCGATCTGGACGCAGGGTAATCCTTTAAAGGGGTGGCTGGAATAACCCGGAGTGTGTTTGTCAATCGCATTTTAAAGAGCTTAAAAGCAAAAGGTTTTACGTTCTTGTGTTCCGATAAAATAGTTTCATCAGCGTCGTATTAAAAGTATTCGTGATATGTATAAAATAAACATTCGACGGACTAGACTTTTTTTTTTTTTTTTTTTTTTTGGCAAAGTGTCGAATATGAGTATATTTAATTTTTTGAGTTATTTGCATCTATGGCAATTTGGTTAATGACCTGTTTCACCTGGGCAAGAAGTGTGCCTCACTCACCCTACATCCTGGATGGTTGGACATCCACACTTGATATTTTGCTGGAACAAGGAGTTAATAATAAGATCACCCTTGATATAGATAACTCAAAAAATAAAAAATAAAAAAAAAAAAAATAAAAAAAAAAGGAACGGTATGTTCCCTAGAATTAGTTTCATCTACACTGATTTGAAAATAAGTCGTGACATTTATGATATAAACATCCGAGGAGGGTATGGCAACACACACGTAACAATAAAGGATAAGTTAAGATTAATCATTTGATATCTATTTCTAATGTCTTATCGCTTGGCGATAGACGTTTTTGTTTTTTCCTTACGGCTGTTGTCCGTAAGTAATGTTTGGTTCCTCTCATCTCCCTTGGATATCTTAGTAGAGAGGTTCTTTCTTGTCTAGAGGAGATGATTCAAACAGGCTAGTTGAACAAGTTAACAACTTTATTCTGTAACTCCATACTAGGAGATGCAGCTCGGTCGGACGACCGATATGTTTGACTCTTGGCCTGGAACTGCCATTCTAAAGCATCGCGTCGATAGCGGAACATTAGCTATCTCAGCAATTCATATAAAACACATACGTAGTTCGCCGGCTCGGAAGTTACAAGTTTCCGGCGTAGGTTAACAGGTCAACCTCTTCCCATGGAAGTTGTTGTGCAAAGTTATCATAACATAAAAATGTTGACAAAGCTTTGAGCTAGATCAGGCTACTGCAGACACGCATAGCGTAATCTAAGGTCTGCTTTGGTCACGTAGAACCCTCCTAATGCCATGACCCCAGGTCACTGGTTTATATATATAATGTAATTCTTACATTAGGCTCGGTCTGCTACCTATTCAAGCCTTGAATAACAAAAAAAATTACTTTAAACATTGTTCATAGGAGCGTGCTCGTAACATACTAAGTGATTAAATGCACAAAAAGGTTCTGTTACATACCCTTGTTGACATATTCATAAACAAAGATAAATGCATGGAAAACATAGATCCATGTTTTGGTAATAATAATGATTATGTACCCAAAAACCCAAAAATAATAAAATGTAAAAATCAAAACATGTATACATGATTAATATGATAACATGTAACCTGATTAAGAATAATGGTTACTAATATGATTATAGCATGATCATGGATAATAGTTTAAAGAGTACTTGTCACTCTTTTAAATAGATAAATATAATTGTATAATAGTATAACAATGTATTCTGCAGAAATTCAATATATAGGGCTGTATTTTATTAGTGCCCGAAAATACCTTTAGGAATATATTAATGTATAATATTGGGCTATAATGATTTATTAGGTGCCCTGGAGATATTTTAACTGTTCAAATGCAAAGGCGTGAGTCTTTCTTGTCCTACATTGTTGCCAGCATACGGACCGCGTTTTCACACAAACAACACAATTCCAGACAATTCCCTAGGCACGAACTGAAGTGGCCAGGTTCAGGCGGCCCTAAACGCAAAAGACTTGAGTTTTAACGGGTACGTCATCCAGACGGGCCAGTACGTTCCCTTGGAGATCCTTCTGTTTACGCCTCAGCCTACGCCAAGCAAAGATGTTGACGGCGATAACCAATATGGCCGTCACGCTGAACACGGCTAGCAGAATGTAGTAGCCGAAGATTTTCTCCACCTGCATAAGTCGATGACGCGTGGGGTCATCTCAGCCAGTTGCGTCAGACGATGAGCTACTCGCGCGTTGTATGGGAGAGGTAGTGACGGGATGATCGTTGTTGCCCACGTGTAGTTCGCGAAATACGCCTTCTCACGTATTATCGTGTTGACCCCTCTGACGGTATAGTTTTGTAGATGTCCCCGTACAACCATCGGCTGCTACGAAGATAGGGGCATGGGCGGTGGATGTGTCCGGACACACGACGTCGAATCCGGCCTTATCATAACGGATCCAGGAACCATTATTCATCCTGTAATTGAATTTATTACCGAAAAAAAGGATAAAGTTTCCCCAGACAACCTTCGCTTTGTATGAGAGAGAGAGCCGTTTAGCACTATGTCTAACTCACGATGAATCCGTTGATATAGGATAGAATTCAAAAGAGTCAGCTGTACAAATTTTATTATTCATGGCTTCTGAACAGTGAGTGATTTTATCTAAGTCTTTAATACTGTAAATGATTTCTTATCAGAGAAATCAGTACATGCCCTGTTAAATTGGATATTACTGGATTTGAGTTATTCGTCATAAAAGTAGGAAACGGTGCTATTTTGTATGATTGCCAAGCATCGGAAGAATCAAAAGGAATCGTGATCATAATTCTATAATTTTCAACGCTGACTGATATTAGGCTATATAGAATTCTACTTTATGGGCATCCAATAAAGGAATATAACCTAGCTTCTCCCGTCCGTTTTCTAAAGTTTAACGTCAGATCTTTAATAGGCATGAGGTGAGGCGATAACACGACCCTTTGTTGCTAACGTAATTGCTTCTACGTAATCTTTTGACTTTTCAATAAAATGTGATATTTTCACACGGATATGATCTATTTTCGAACTATAGTAAGCTAAAGTAGCCAGCAAATGTTGAACTTCCATGACCTGATCGATATTATTTGAATGTTCATTAACGATATTCATTATTTGATTGATCGAAGATAACTGGGCTGCGAAGTTCTGATAAGGCCAGTTCCGTTTTGTGTTGCAAAAACTCAATCTTTTATTTTGATTATTTATCTTGAGGCGATTTGAGATTCCTAAACCTAAATTCGCAACTGATCCTAAGATGTTTAGTCCAGCTAGAATAAGCGGGTTGCGACGCTCAACAGTATTGTCCGCACGAGACCACATCAGCAGGTCACGAGCGAGTTCTTCTGCCTCGGCGGTTTTATTTTGTATGTCATAAGACAACATTTCTGCGACGCTTAGCGTTTGAGCTAGTGAAATCTCTGAGCTAGCATGAAAATACGTTCATGCATTTCCTTAAGGGAAATACCAAACCTCATCAGGTCATTCTTTAGTTAAGGACGTCATCTTCAGGTAAGAAAAATGGCGTGCATATCTACCTCGATAACAATATTACTTGACACGATGAATACATCATCGATTCTCTCGATAATCGAGCCATGATTAAATTCTATGTCTTTAGTCCTAACACTCTTTCCATACAACAAAGATGTCTGAATACACAATATCACTCCCAACAATAACAGATTCATTTTTGAAAACCTGCAATGAGTAAAACAGATGTAATAACTCGCGTAAAAGAATAGGTTTACATACAATATGATTAATAGATATATATATATAAATTATTATACAAGTTTCATAAATACAACCTTATTTTTTTCCCTCACTCCATCTACCTTTCTTTAGATTCTGATATGTGCCAATGGGACTATTCTCACATCAGTGGGTTTGGATACATTTTTGAACCCTAACTCTATTGGCCGTTAAAT
The DNA here is from genome assembly GCF_015104395.2 of Macrobrachium nipponense. Taxonomy (NCBI): domain Eukaryota; kingdom Metazoa; phylum Arthropoda; class Malacostraca; order Decapoda; family Palaemonidae; genus Macrobrachium; species Macrobrachium nipponense. Next base: position 62,880,349 of record NC_087215.1, on the reverse strand, counting down.
TTTCTAAAATGTTAAACGGGCCTTCAAACTTAGGTGTCAGTTTATAATTTAAACCTTTACGCACGTATACTTGTATGTACCTGATCGCCCACGGCATATGTTCTAGTTGGCTTAGCTATTTTATCATGATATTTTTTTTCATTAGGATCTGTGCTTCTTCTAAATTCTTACGATTATATTATATCGACTTATGCTTGCATCCATAACATCCTTTAGAGGATTTTGATAAATTAGTTGTAGGCTTTAAGATGTGAAAAGGCGTTCGGGCCGGGATACCGTACAGTGCTCGTGCGGTGTCATTTTAATAGACACGTGATACGAGTGATTAAGTTGTGCTTAGTACCGCAGGTATGGCAATGTCCCAGTTGGGATCTGCCCCCCCTAAGGTGACCCATAAAATGTTTAAAACCTTACGATTTGCCCTTTCCACTAGCCCATTAGACTCTGGGTGATAGATCATGGTATTGACTTTCTTTATACTAAGGAATTCGCACAAGGAGTTAAGGAAATGTATTATTGAACTCCCCGCCCGAGTCTGAGATAATGATGATGTGGAATTCCATGTTTACAAAATGTAGCACTCGTAAAACTTCCTAGCGCACTCAACCGCGGTTTTTGTTTTAAGCGCTATAAGTTCTGTATATCGAGTCAAAGCGTCTATAATTACTAGGAGGTGCTTATTTCCTCTGTCTGACTCGTAAAACCCTGTTAATAAATCTAAATGTACTCTTTCAAAGGGTTGATTTGGCACGGGTAAGCCCCTAGGCTGACAGGTGTCTTCGTGTGCCCTTTGTATTCTTGACAAGTGCGACAATTTGCTATGTGCTTTTTTATATCTCTAAGCATCGTATGCCAATAAAATAAGGATTTGGCTTTCTGTGACATTAGGGTATAACCCGGGTGTCCGTGCAGTGGATTTTCATGCAACCACTTTAAGACAGTGGGTATGAGTGAGATAGGCCACCACCACCTGGTTGTTATTCAACTGCGGTGTGTTGCGGGTTTTCCTCGTCACAGATCTACACAGGAGATTTTCCTGTAGGATATAATTCTGTTGCTTATACTTTAGGTATTCTTTTCCCTTCGGATTTCCGTTTAACGCAATGATGATTTTTTCTATTTGCGGATCTTTCTTTGTTTTTTCTGTCTGTAATAGTTCAGCACTCCAGCCCAGATCTTCCTGTTCGGATATAGTTTTAACAACGGGCATGGAGGTTGATATATCATTAATTCAGCTAATGGCTCGGTACAAGATGAAGAGGGGTTGCGTGATAATGCGTCAGCAATGATATTTGCTTTCCCAGGTAAATACCCGATCCTCGCGCCAAAGTCCTGAATGATCATGTGCCACCGAGTTCGCTTGGGCTGTGACTAAAGCCTTTAAAGAAGTCGTTAGGGGCTTATGATCAGTGAGAACCTTAACGGGATAACCGTAAATTATGAAATTTAAAGTGCACGAGTGAATTAACAATAGCGAGCCCTTCCTTGTCTATTACTGCATATTTACTTTCGGAAGGTCTCAGTTTACTGAATAAAAGCTATAGGGAAAAACTGTCTATCTATTATTGAAGCAATACCCCACCTACTCCTAGGTCTGAGGCGTCTGTTGCTATGAAAAATTCCTTATTGAAGTCAGGAAATTTCAAGATAGGAGAACTACACAGTTCATCTTTCAATTTATCGAACGCCTGTTGATGAATTTCAGACATACGAAATCTACGCCCCTTTTTTATAAGATCGGTTAGGGGAGCGGCTATGATTGAGTAATTGCGGATGAAGCGGCGATAGTATCCGCTGCACCCCAAAAAATTGCTGTATTCCCTTGACGTTAATAGGTATCGGAAAGTTACGGATAGCCGACACCTTATCGTGGACGACTTTAAGACCTTCACTAGAAACCGTGAAACCTAGATAGACTAGTTCTGTTTTAAAAAATTCACACTTGCTTATCTTTACCCTTAAATTATGCTGCCTTAACCTTTGTAACACTAACTCCAATTTACGTAAATGCTCTTCTAATGTGTTGGAAAGATTACTAAGTCATCCATGTAGGCATGTAGGATATCTCCCAACAAGTCTCCAAACACGACGTTTATCATACGAGTAAAAGTTATAGGAGCACAACGTAAACCAAAAGGCATACGCAAAAATTCATAATGTCCCCTGCTGTGCTGAAGGCAGTGTATGGGATACTTTCTTGTTCCATCGGAATCTGATGAAATCCTTTTAGTAAGTCTAGGCTTGTGAAGTATTTATTCTGGCCTAGTAAAGATAGGATATCATCGGTACATGGTACTGGGAATCTGTCAGGGATTGTTTCTTCGTTTAAACGACGAAAATCTACGCATATCCGCCAAGTTCGATCTTTTTTCGGTACTACTATTAACGGAAAATTATAAGGGCTGTTTGATTTCCTAATGACTCCTTCCTTTAACATTTTATTTTACCTACTTCCTCTGTTATCTCATTCTGAAATTTCATAGGAAGTCTGTACGAAGGTACATAGATTACTTTCTGTTTGTCCTTGAGCCTGATTTGATGCTCTATGACATCCGTTTTTCCTAAGGTTCCATCCGTAGTGGAAAAAACATCATGATATTTAGTTAACAGATTCAAAAATTTCTGCTGAATTTCTTCTTCTTGAATATCTTTATTGATTTTGTTCTTTATAGATTGCAAAACAAAAGGGTTTCATCCGCGACTGATTGAGTGTGATTTATCTCAGCTACGTGGTAAGAATGCGATGTTTATAAACTTCGGCATCCAAGATATGTTGATTTTTGTGGATTACTAAAGTGGTATTCAAATGATACAGACTTCGATATTACATTGCTGTTGTGAGCCGACTGTATAAACGGCCTTGTGTGACGGATAATCCGTGTGTTTTCAGAGTTTCGGAAGATTAATGTTTCAGATCCTCGCAAGGTTCTTTTTACACGCACTAATATATTTGAAGTTACGTTAGGTTCGAGGGTTTGCGTGCAAGCTGATATTACGGGTGAGCGAGAGTTCTGTTGGGTTGCCTGTATTATTTCTTGTTTCATGAGACAGTGATTGGTTCCGTAATGTAAGTGACAACTCTGTCTGTCTCTTTATTATCTAAAACAGATTTTAGGGTATTAGAAGACCTATAGAATTTCCCTTTGATATACACGCCGTGTTTTGCAGGTGCTAAGATAATATTTTGAGTGCCCATAGACGGGTATCCGATAATTACTGCGGGATACATATTAATGTTTTGTACAACGACAAAGGTATCGGCTAACGTGCGCTTACCGACCTTGTACTGTACATGAGTTACGCCCACAACATTTAATTCATTATTCCCAATGCCTGAGAGCCTTATTCCGGACTTTTCTATAGGGAAATTTTGAAAGAGTAAATGATGAGTCCTTAAATCCATTATATTACGTGGACTACCAGAATCAAAGAACAAAGTGAATGACTTATGGTCCAAATTTACTGCATGTAAGGTTGGTCGCAACTCGTTTTGACTAATAATTGCATGAAATTTGTTGCAAATCTACGGGAACCTGCACAGATTTTTTTGATTCGGCCGTGTGTTTCATAGGAATCAATTGTCTCACAATGATCTGATAAATGATTAAACTGATTATTTGATACAAAAGATGTTGATATTGATGACCCAACATCGCCCTCCCTCTCCCCCTTGGAGTGAACTACGTGGTATTTGTTTTGTTTATCACACCCTGAAAATTCGCTTGCCCTTGCGAGTTCTGGCTAGACGGCCCAGGAACAGAGGTACCTGAAGCACGATTTGTTTGTTTCTGCTGTTGTGCAGAATTTCCGTTTGTTTGTTTGTTTCTTCTTATAGTACTGAGGACCCTTCTTTTTATTTGCACTAGCAACTGGTTGCGTGTTCGTAGCGTTTGGCTGCTGAATTCCTCGAGTAGCAACGGTTTATATGAATGAGTTGACTATTGTGTATTGAACAAAAACGCGTCCGACGTCTGAAATCATGTTGACCTGGTCGTTTACAGTTATAACACCATCCCTGCAACTTGATTATTATTATGTACCACATTTACTTGTTGTGGTTTGTTCTCATTTTTTTGCAAAAACTTGAATGAGCGAAGGATCTAGGTCGGTACATTTAGACATGTGTTTTTTGATTTGTTATACACATCTAATTCCGTACTGTCGGGCTGCAATTTTTATCAAAACACCGTACTAAACGCTTCAGGCAACATTACAGTGATAGACGTAAGGTAGATCAAACGGATAAAATCTTTCACTTTGATGTTAGCACCGCTCGGAGTGGTTGCCATTTCGCCTTTCACTTTTTTCTTATCACTTCTATTCCTTGCAATCCTATCAAATATCTATAAGAGTACACTCGACCACTACGTAAACGCATAAGCAATGTACTGTATAAGTGTGTTATAATAATAGGAAAATCCCCCAAAAGATACAAAAATACAGATAATATGTAAAATATTATCGGAGAATTCCTGCAAGAAATGGTTAATGACAACTAGAAAAGAAAAAAAAAATTAATCTGCGGGCGAGAACCTCGTAGTTGAAGATAGGTTCTGTAATGAAGGAAGATTAATATGGCGAACAAACTCACCCCCAGAATACTGGACGATCGACTCTTGAGAACAACACTTCACTGAGGAAAGACCTGAATAGATAAAAATGGTACTTAGCTTCCAGATTATATTGCGAAGGATTGTTTGACATGGATGACGTCACAGTTCCTGTCCACTCTCGCGTCGGAAGTCGTGATGACGTCACGGCCTTCTCTCGTGCACGATGCGCGGTAGAGTCCAAGATTGATGACGTCACAGCCTCCGTCCTTGCACTACTGCGTTATAGCTGTCCACTCTGCGTCCTTGCTCGTGAACGGGTGATGTTCCCTGTGTTTTGCTTCTTCTTCCGTTGATGTTCGATGCCGCCCCTCGTCCGGTGTAGATTCTCGAAGATAAGTGATAACAGTTGCTCAAACGTCAGTGTTAAATGCTTGTATTCCTCTCGATGAAGGACATAGTTGCGTCTTCATAAACTGTTGCGTTGATTGAAGATCCCGTTTCCTCTGTTTCGTTTGATGTTGAAGGTGGAAGTTAGTTCTTGTAGACCTTCGGTCGGCTGATATGGGTCTTGTTAATTATGATCTTCGTTTTTCCGCTTGCCACCACTTTCTAATGTCTTATCGCTTGGCGATAGACTTTTTGTTTTTTCCTTACGGCTGTTGTCCGTAAGTAATGTTTGGTTCCTCTCATCTCCCTTGGATATCTTAGTAGAGAGGTTCTTTCTTGTCTAGAGGAGATGATTCAAACAGGCTAGTTGAACAAGTTAACAACTTTATTCTGTAACTCCATACTAGGAGATGCAGCTCGGTCGGACGACCGATATGTTTGACTCTTGGCCTGGAACTGCCATTCTAAAAGCATCGCGTCGATAGCGAACATTAGCTATCTCAGCAATTCATATAAAAAACACATACGTAGTTCGCCGGCTCGGAAGTTACAAGTTTCCGGCGTAGGTTAACAGGTCAACCTCTTCCCATGGAAGTTGTTGTGCAAAGTTATCATAACATAAAAATGTTGACAAAGCTTTGAGCTAGATCAGGCTACTGCAGACAACGCATAGCGTAATCTAAGTCTGCTTTGTCACGTAGAACCCTCCTAATGCCATGACCCCCAGGTCACTGGTTTATATATATAAGTAATTCTTACATATTTACCTTTAATCGGTCAGGCAACTTCAGCAACTCCCCAGATCCCCTACGCTCTCTGAAAAAGAAAGCATATAAACAATTAGTTAATACAATCTTTTACCAGCGTTGTCATGCTTTTGTATTTTCATTTTTCTATTTTCACCAAAAGTTTCAAGTCTCTCTCCTAAAATATGAATAATAATTGTAAGTCCCCATTCTGTCATCAGTAGTATGCTTTATTAACCATTTTATTTTCTCATTTCGTATCATTTGAAATAGATGTTCATTTTTTTAAGAACTTCAATACTCATCAATACTCTTAATTGTAGGACATTGCAAAGAATGATGATATACATTATGAAATCTAATACTGTACCCACAGCTAACAAGTCTAAGAGCTTCATTATCGTGCCATGACAAACTGCCGGTCAATAGAGCTTCAGATTTCGTAACGGTAGATTGACAGGCCATGATAATGGAAATTCCGCGGGTATGAGTCTACTTTCAGCTTCTTAGATAAAAACTGAAGGATTTATCCTCTCACTCTTAGCAATCTGAATCAAGCAAACATCAACCTGTCTAGATTAGTCGTAATTTGTGAATAAGAAACAGAGGAATTAAAGCCTATAGAGAAACTTTGACATCTGGTTCTCGCATCATGTAATTATTACGTCTTCATCCTATCCTCGTTTGTGCTAAAAGTTAGACTTGAAAACAGGTGAAGTATTTTGCTGTGGATAAGGAAGGACAAACATCCATCTTATTTTCAACTAGTTATAAAGACATGGATAAAGGACAATGCTGGTAAATTCACTAGATATTAATCTCTCTTATACAATATTGTAAAAGTTGTACAGTCAATGATGTGCGTATGATCATTCTAGACATGAAAAAATCGACTTATCTACGTATATATCAATTCTAATTCATCGTCTCTTTACGAAATAAAATTCCTAATTCGTCCACTAACAGTGATCGAATTTTATAAGCAAACCACAGTTTTTATGAAGAATTTAATCCATATTACAACATTTACTTGGAATTCTGGTGAAACTGCCTGATTTATTTAACGATATTTCTAGTTCATCACTCAACATTTGCATCGAATTCAACCTTACACGAATTCATCAACTCACTTTGTACTCCGAGTCAACAAAGGAACAAAGAAGAGACGACGGAAGAACCAGGTGAGAATTCGCCAGGTAAGAGGGAAGAAGATAAAGGGAGATTTATGGATAAATTTGCGAGCGACACAAAGGAGACGACCGATGATGATTATGGACGAGTGAATTAGAAGGGATTACGATTCTCCGAAGCATATATACAGGAGTGCAGTTGTTCGCGTGTGATTGATATGAACCATGTGTCAGCCATTATCTTAAAGATGTGGGTCCATATTATCTTTATGCTTAAATGGTATAAGAGCAGTAAAAGCGTCTTATCGAAGAACATTGTTTTTTAACCTTTCCGTCCTATTCCCGTTCCTTCTTTCTTTCTTCAATGCTGATGTCCTATTCCCATTCCCGCTTTCTTTCTTCAACGTTGGTGTCCTATTCCCATTCCCACTTATTTGCTTCAACGTTGATGTCATTTCCCATTCCCGTTTACTTTCTTGAACTTTGATGTTCTATTCCCATTCCCACCCTTTCTGTCCTTTTTCCATTCCCACTTACTTTCTTCAACTTTGATGTGCTATTCCCATTCCTACTTTCTTTCTTAAACCTTTGCATCCTCTTCCCATTCCCACTTACTTTCTTCAACCTTTCCATTCTTTTCCCATTCCCGCTTACTTTCTTCAATGTTAATGTCCTGTTCCCATTCCCACTCAAGTTCTTCAACCTTTCCGTTCTATTCCCATTCCCGCTTACTTTCTTCAATGTTAATGTCCTGTTCCCATTCCCACTTACTTTATTCAATCTTTATGTCCTTTTCCCATTCCGTCTTACTTTCTTCAACGTTGATGTTATTCCCATTCCCACTTACTTTCTTCAACGTTGATGTCCTTATCCCATTCCTTCTTTCTTTCTTCAACGTTGATGTTATTCCCATTCCCACTTACTTTCTTCAACGTTGATGTCCTTTTCCCATTCTCTCTTACTTTCTTCAACATTGATGTCCTATTCCTATTCCCACTTACTTTCGTCAACCTTATTGTCCTATTCCCTTTCCCACTTTACTTCTCTAACCTTGCTGACCTATTCCAATTCCCGCTCGCTTTCCTCAACCTTTCCGTCGTATTCCCGCTTACTCTCCTCAATCTTGCCACCCAACCTCTCTAACTATTACTTCTTAGTGCAACTGTGGTGATATTCTCCTTGTTCCACCTTTAGAAAGTGCCCAGTGCTTGCCTTGGCATTATGACTTTCATAAATCAATCAATAAAAATTTGAGTGCTTATAAAAGTGTAACAAAAATGAAACGAAATATCCCAGGACGACCTTTCATGGTAAAATTCGACAGACTGCAAAATCAAACTCCCCTTGTCTCTCTTCCCGTCTCGTTTTCTGTTTCCTTTTCGCCTTTCATTCTTCCTCTTTCTGTTCCACGAAACCCATTTGATGCTAGACTGGGCTCAGTCCAGCCGGTGCCTTTGCGAATACATCACAAATATATTTCCATAGTTTTAAGAGCGCGTTTTATTCGGTGTCTAAGATCAAGGGGAAGAAGAAAGCGGCCCCCCCACCCCCCAACCCCCGGGGATCGGGAGATGCTGAGGGAAGAAGGGAAAGCGGGGCGGAGAAAGGGACAACAAGTTGTGGCAACGAACTTTCCCTTTGAGAAAAGGAGAAAGAGGTTGGAGGTGGCGATGACGTTACAAGCATGTCTCCTTTATCTTTGCTACTTTTAGTTTTTTTGAGCCTGGATTGGAAATCCAATTGCATTGTCCCGCTGGTAATGCTTTTTACGTCCATTCTCACCAATGACACTTTCTGAATGTCAAAAATGTCACACTGCACAAACTCACTACACCTATATCACATTCTGCTATAGAAGAACATATGATTCTCACCAATGACACTTTCTGAATGTCAAAAAAAAAAAAAAAAAAAAAAAAAAAAAAAAAAAAAAAAAAAAACTCACTCAACCTATATCACATTCTGCTATAGAAAAACATGATTCTCACCAATGACACTTTCTGAATGTCAAAAATGCAAAAACCACAATCTATATCACATTCTGCTATAGAAGAACGTTTGAAGGCGTGAGGATGAAATTACGGATAAAAACGTAATTGGAAATTCTAACGTCTCAGGGGGACGATTCGCCTTTAAACAAAAAATAAAATAAAAGATAAAAAAAAAAGACAGACTGTATACCGGAAGTGATTTGGGTGGACGGAAAGGGCGTCGATGTTGAAAAGACATTCCCCTACAGCACAAAGAGCTTTAGTACTCTTCCTCTCTAAAGATACATTACTATAGTAGATCCACATCAACCGTGCATTTGATGTCCAGGCAAGTCCCTTACGACGCTCCTGATTGGCTGCTGATAAGCTAATGAAAGGGGTGAAAACTCAGTCTCTCTCGAGAGTTCACATAGGCAGGATGTATGTTCCACCTCTCCTGAAAGACGCATACCTCAGGACAGGTGGAACGTAGATCCTACCCACGTGAACTCTCGAGAGAGACTGAGACATTCCAGCCCTGTGATTGGCTTATTAACAGCCAATCAGGAGTGTCGTAAGGGACTGGCCTAGACATCAAATGCACGGTTGATGTGAATCTATATAGGACGACGCCCTTGGTCCTACCTCTGTGCATAAACCGACGGTCAAACTGGAGTTCAAGTACCAACAACGTTTACCATTTACTGTTGATCATAAACTTAGTAGTTACCTGTTATAAATCGCAAAAATACACTGATATAAAGACCAGCCACAAAATCCTTCTGGAAAATCGGGTAACAAACACACACGCACAAACACAAAGCACAGACACACACAAATACACGTACACACACACACACACAAATATATATATATATATATATATATATATATATATATATATATATATATATATATATATATATATATATATATATGTTTGTATTATGTGGATATACATACATATACATACATAAACACACACAACACACACACACACACATATATATATATATATATATATATATATATATATATATATATATATATATATGTGTGTGTGTGTGTGTGTGTGTGTGTCTGTGTATGTATATGTGTTTATTATGGGATATACATACATACAATATATATATATATCTATATATATATATATATATATATATATATATAAATAATATGTGTGTGTGTGTGTGTGTGTGTGTATGTATGTGTGTGTATTATGTGGATGTAGTCTGCAATAGATAAATCCCTATGATTAATCATTTGATTAAAACGAAATTAATTCGAAATTAAACAAAATTATCCCAAAACAAACGGCAAAGAAAACCCAGAGCGTCACGTCCCTTCCTCTGTGACGTCGAACGGATGTTTTGTTCGAATTAACCGAGTGGAAAAGGCGAAGGCAAAAAAAAAAACAAAAAAAAAAAAACTGCAAGTATTCCTCGATGAAAAATATTGTCTTTCACGGCTTTTATTTTGTCGGCAGCACCTCGCTTCCCTTTATTTGTTCGAGGGCGTTGAAAGTAAAATAAAATTGGGCGGAGAAAAAAAAAAAAAAAAAAAAAAACACTCTCTGAGAGCGAGAACATGGACCGAATGGTTTGAAGATGACCCAGCGCGCGAATCGGTCGCAGTGAAAGGGACAAAAAAAATAAAAAAATAATAATTTATTGCTAAAAATTCTTGTTGCTTGCAAGTGGATAAATAAGGAGAATATTGTACATAATGACTCACTTTAGTACCATTATGGTTGACTCAAAAAATATTAATAAGCAGTTCAATCAATATTACCACGAAGATGAAGCGATAACTAAATATCCTAATATCGAAAGAAAGTTCTGGCGTTTTTTCAGGATCACATAAAATAATCAAACGTAGTTTCGGATAAAGAAAATTCTAGCAGACATATTTGACACTAAATTCGACGTAAGTAAGTAAGTATAAACGAGAAATTTTGAAAGAATACGACAAAAAATAAGAAAGGCTAATGAAAAAAAAAAAAAATCTTTGTTTTTGTTGTTGTGTTGATTTTTTGTGGAAGTGGGTATAAAAAGTTCTGAAAAAAGTGTTTCGCGTCGGATTAAAGATACAGGAATTTTCGGATAGGATATCTATGATTTATTTATTAAAATGAAAGATGTAAAAACTGAATAATGTCCATATTAAACAGTACAGAAAAATTATCTCTAATTAAATATATCGTATTCTTTTTTTATTTTCGTTGGTGAAACGACGGGTTATCTGTCCGTAGATTTTAATATATTTGATGTGATGAATTTAGAGGTAATTTTCTGTTCAATTATTTTGTGCTTCCACTTATAAATAAGAATATTAAAAAGTATTAATTACGAAGACCACTCCACGTTAACTTAAGAATATAATGTTTGCAACTTATGCGTCAGCGGAAAATCTTGCACACGTCCCGAGTAAGCTAGAAGTCGTATCACGCCTTGTTTGCTTCAATTTAGATTAGGCTACGAAGCTATTACCAAGAATTTTCAGAGCGTTTTTCCCCAATTTATTCACCTCAATTAAACCATCTCTGTTAATGTCAATGAATGACCAATTTAGCATTAGGGGAAAAATCTTTTCTGATCCGCAGTCGTCGGAATGTTCTTAATTAGAATGAAACGAAGACTTTGACAAAACATCTTTACCCTTAACACAAAGGAGCTGGTAGGAGCAATTTCCTTCTACCTTTAAAAGAAATACAATAGAATAAATAAAATTCACACAAAGACGGTTGTTTGAATTATCTCAGACGAATCTGGAAGGAGTAACATTTCCAAGACTTGAAAGCGAGGTTAGTCACAAATAAAGTTTTGGATGTGATGATGTTATTTAGTCCTTTATGAGGACAGGGCTATTTCTTTCGAGGTGGTGGTTCATGAACTGAAAACTGTCAGGAATAATCGAGAATGAATTTTCCTACCAGAGCTAATCTTTAACCTTCCCAACGAAAAAATAGAATAACTACCCCCTCAACAACAACAACTACAACAGCAACAACAAAGCGCCTCAGTGGCGTGGTCAGTATGGTGTTGGCGTACCACCTCGGTGGCCGCGAATTCGATCCTCGGGCATTCCATTGAGGTGTGAGAGATGTGTATTTCTGGTGATAGCAGTCCACTCTCGACGTGGTTCGGAAGTCACGTAAAGCCGTTGGTCCCGTTGTTGAATAACCATTGAAACAAACAAACAAACAACAACAACAGAGGAGTTTGTAGGCTTACTCCCCGAGTAAGCGAAAAATGATGCTCAGAAATACAGTCAGTCAAATTTAGAAACGATTCGACAAACAAACATGCACATACACACACGCACACGCGCGCGCGCACACATATTCCAGGTGCTGCGTTGCACGAAATTTGCGGAGGCGATTAACTTGAATCAAGCTTCCCAAATCAGCAATTAGGGTCTGGATATAACTCTAGCTGGTTCTGTCATGGCGCCGACTGAAATGTTTCGACTTTGTTGCTCTGCACGCGAAGATTATTTATCGCCGTTCCAGATATAGAAAGCTTTTCGAAAAATAATGGAATGAGGCTGAGAAATATTGACTTGATTCCAAGACATTTCACACAGAGGGCTATAGAATGCGATCAAAGAATATAGAATAAGATTTGAAAAATATTCAATGCTTTGAAAGACCAGTGCATGTAGGACGACTTTACAGAATTCACCAAAGAACGCGGAACTGATCTAAGGACTATTGTGATCTAAGATAGGCTGTATAATGCGATCAAAGAACACAGAATAGGACTGAGAACTATTGAAAGTATTTAAAGACCAATGCGTCATAGAAAGCCTTTATAAGCTTTCCCAAACAATATATAATGTCATCTAAGAATACATAATGAGGTCGGATGCACAAAAAGCTATCGAAGAATGTGGAATATGATAATAAAAAATAGAAAGGCGATCCAAGGCAGCAGAATCCATTCAAGAATATGGATTATGCGAAGAAGAAAGCCTACAGAGATGACGTAAATAGCCTACGCAGAAAAGTGATCGCGAAGAATTCAAATGGAAAAAGGGAGTAGAATGGAATCATGAATAGAAAAGAGAAACAAAATAACACAAGAACTCGATTCTGTGTCTCCTCTCTGACCTCTCTTTCCAGTCGTCCTTCTGACCTGTTTCCAGCTTCCGTAAAAAAAAAAAAATGGGTCAGCAGAGCATCAGAAACTCCTATAGATAATAATCCGTTTCTTCCACATAGAAGTTCGACTCTTTAATTTGCATCTCTCTCTCTCTCTCTCTCTCTCTCTCTCTCTCATATCGCGAAGTCAAAATTTCCGTTGAACCTATTAAAATCGGACTAAATGAGCCTTCTATTCTCTCTCTCTCTCTCTCTCTCTCTCTCTCTCTCTCTCTCTCTCTCTCTCTCTCTCTCATATCCAAAGTTAAGTTTCCGTCCATATATTCAAATCGGACAAAGTGAGGTTTGAATTCTCTCTCTCTCTCTCTCTCTCTCTCTCTCTCTCTCTCTCTCTCTCTCTCTCTCTCTATCATATCCAAACGTTAAAGTTTCCGCTCCATATATTTCAAATCGGACAAGTGAGGTTTGGAATTCTCTCTCTCTCTCCTCTCTCTCTCTCTCTCTCTCTCTCTCTCTCTCTCTCATATCCGAAAGCCAATGTTTCCGTTGCATATATTAAAATCAAACAAAGCGAGTCTTCTCTCTCTCTCTCTCTCTCTCTCTCTCTCTCTCTCTCTCTCTCTCTCTCTCTCTCGCTCATATCACGAAGTCAAAGTTTTCGTAAAATATATGAAAATCAAAGTGGGTCTCCTATTGCCTCCATTTTCCTGGCTCCAGCTATCTCTCTCTCTCTCTCTGTCTCTCTCTCTCTCGTATTTATACCATATTCCATCGGGGAATTTACGTTAGGAGGAGCCATGAAACAGTAAAGAAGCGAGAGCGAAGACCGGAGGACGGTCACGTCAAGCGGACCTTAGGAAAATTGCTACCAAAAAATTAAGAGGGTCAAAAATTGTTGGCAAGAAATCAACCCGAAAGGCAAAATTCACCGAGGAATTTCTCGAAGCAAAATTCGGAAAGACGTTCCCAGAGGAATAGTACTAAACGCTCGGAGCAACGGCGAATCGCCTTCATTTGTTTTGAAATATATTCGAGTTGAATTTAGATTTTAGGCCAAAGGCCAAGCACTGGGAGACCTGTGAGGTCATTCAGCGCTGAAATGGAAATTGACAGGAAAGGGTTTGAAAGGCGTAACAGGAGGAAAACCTCAAAGCAGGTGCACTATGAATCAATTGTTAGGGGAGGGTGAAAAGTACGATGGAAGAAAGAGAATATGAATAGAGGTACAGTTAAATGAACGAAAGTGGTTGCAGCTAGGGGTCGAAGGCACGCTGCAAAGAACCGTAAGTAATGCCTACAGTGTAACGCACGAGGTCCAATGACGGCACTATCCCCCTACGTGCTCGCCTACCGATTCAGAAGCCGCCAGCATGGAATTAGAGGAATTTAGTTCTGGTGTTCAGAAATTCATATCTAGACATAATATGGTTCGGATCCCACTACAAGCTGTAGGTGGCGTTGGTAGGTAACCAGTTGGTTCCTAGCAACGTAAAAAATATCTGCTCCTTCGGGCCAGCCATAGGAGAGCTGTTCATCAGCTCAGTGGTCTACTTGAACTAAGGTATACTTAACTTAACCTGCCTTACGTTTAGAAAATAATAAATTAAATAAGAGGAAATCGATCATTTGAAATCTAGTAGTCATTCCTTACTGGAGCTTGATTCGCGAGGGTGGATGCGTAGAGAGAGAGTTAAGGATATAATGCTATGAAGAATGGTAGAGAAAAAAAATGAAAAAGCAGCAGTGAGTCCAAAAGTTACTTTCAAGCCAGCAATATATCATAACATGAAAGTTGTCTGAGGAATGTGATAACAACAGCCGTAGTAATAGCGCAAATGAAAGGTACTGGAAAATGCTTCATGAAGATAAATTTACGGCAATTCTCGAGGTAATGATACGGGATGGTTAAAGTATAATTCATAAGTGAAGGGGAAACGCCTTTTATGTGCAAATTGGCTTTGGTGGACAAATGAAGCTATTCAGTTCCCATAAACCTGAACTGTCAACATATGTCATATCTTCTCTTTTGCTTTTTAAAACACAGTAAGGCTAAATTTTGTCTTTCGGTCTAATAACATTAAAGAATGGACTGTCAGTTTTGTTCCAGACATGTTCAATGTCTTCTCACATGCATGTCACCAACGCAGTAAGATTAAATTTTGTCATTCGGTGTAACAATATCAAAGTTTGCATGTCACCAACGCAGTAAGACTGAATTTTGTCTTTCGGTCTAAAAAATATCAAAGAATGGACTGTCAGCTTTGTTCCAGATATGTTCGATGTCTTCTCATATGCATGTCACCAACTCAGTAAGATTAAATTTTGTCATTCTGTGCAATAATATCAAAGTATGAAAAACTATACTTTCAGATGTGGCACAAGAACGTTTACCGACCTCCTTTGGCATCGTGCCACCTGAATTTTGCACCAAATACCCTACAGTGTCTTTTGGCGTTAAAGGAAACCTGAAGTCCAAATGTTCGTTCATGTGATTTCATGAAATTTTAATTATGTTTAATTTCGATTTTGTCATCGACGCGGCTATTTAGTTCAAAACTTAGCGGACAAAGCATCAGAATCTTTTGTCATGTTTTTATGATAGCAAACGCACACAAATGATGGTCTGCAACAGAAAAGGACAAAACATGATTTCATGCTATATGTAATGTGTGCTAACTGAGTTCAGTAGCTACTAATTATATTACGGTTCATAAATTGCGTAAAGTTATCTTGCTCGCCTGAAAAAGACTAGTTAATTTACAAGAAGTAAATAAAAAAAGCAGACACACACATACGCACAAACTCCGTTGAACAAAGGATGCAAACCGTGAACAATTACACGAAAAATATTCTTTTTTGAAAATATTCGTGGTTCCGAGAGGCCAAATCTTGAAGGATTGGCTAAATTCAACATTTTATTTTGTACAGAACCAACGGACTTACACTGATAAACAATGAAGCAACAGCAAAATAAATATTATGTTTTACTAACGAACAGGCGAACTTACATAGATTTACAATTACGCAACATCAACACCAATGGCTGGCTACTCGAGGGGCAATCACAGAGAGAAAAAAAAAAAAGAAAAATTGAAAAGGAAAAAAAAAAAAACTGTGTCGGACCCCGAAGGGTCCGAACAAACTCGGGAGCTGAAACAAAAGATGATGTTTGGGCAGAATAAATTTGGCGTCGTCCCATTTTGGGAATCTTCCCATGACCCGACCTGAAAATGCTTCCCAGATTTTCTTCTCGTGTTTTGAACGTGACCATTGGAGCATAGATCTCCTGTCGAAATGCTCACCCGAAGTTTGCCTTCCCCCATGCTAACACCCCCCCAACCCACCCCCACCTCTCTCTCTCTCTCTCTCTCTCTCTCTCCCTCCCCCAACTCCCAAACTCACTCACTACCCCTTCCTCTTCATTCTCCTTCCCTCCTCTCCTCCCCCTCCCCAAGGAGGTTGGCCCTTCCTTTTCCCAGTCCCTAGGGAACATACGCCCCAACCCCCTCCTCCCACCCCTGGTCATTCTATACATCTACTTCAGTTTTGCAGACTCAGCTAATGTTTAGGTACATTTATTTATGTGAATTTAAATATATATTAATACATATATATATATATATTATAACTATATTAATATATTATATATTATATATATATATCATAATCATATATATATACCTATATATATAGATCTATAATATAATAATAATTTCTATATTATATTATATATTTACATATTATTATAATATATATATAATAACTAATTATATGATATATACTTATATTCAATCTATATAATAAATATATATATATATATATTAATATAATTTATATATAAATATATATATATATATATATATATATATATATTGTATATATATATATATATCATATATATACATATATATAAATATATAAATATATTATATCTATATATATAAGATAATTACAATATATATATATATATATATATATATTAGATATACAATATATATTAGATATATACTAAATATATATATATATCTCTTATATATATATATATTTTACATATAATATATATATATATATATATATATATATATATATTTATATATATATAGATATATATATATATTATATATATATAAAGTATATATATATAAATATATATATATCTATATATATATATATTATACATATATATCCTATATATCTACATATATATATATAATTAATGAAACGTCAGTGAATTAGTTTCGTACAACCCACTTCACGTAGAATTCTCTCTCTCTCTCTTCTCTCTCTCTCTCTCTCTCTCTCTCTCTCTCTCTCTCTCGTTTTTCTGTAATTGCTCTAAATCAGCCTTTTCACATCCTTCGTTTATTGTTTACACCCGATAAGTGAGACAAATTGCAAGACGAATGCCTCCAGTCAAAAGAAGCAGTCCGGAAATGACAAACACGCGGAAGGCGCCACAAAGAAACGCCCTCATCCTTAACAATATCACTTGACAGGCGCGCATTTATCAGCGCGGTCGCTCGCTCGCTCTCGCGCAAAAGGAACGTCTTTGCTAGGGTCTATTATCCCACCCCCCAACCCCTATCGATCACCCAACCTGTTATTAATGAATGCAGGTGAGTCCCCGTGAGTTCGCCCCCTCCCAATTTTGTCAGGTGACAGATGCCATACCTCTCACCTGTCATTTCGTCGTCCGACTTACCTGGTGTAAATTGGCGATGGATTACTTCTCCTCAAAAGCGATTACAATCCCCCCCCCCCCCCCCCCCCCCTTTTTTTTTTTTAGTTCCTGGCAAGGAAGTGTTGTTTCAATTAATGAGGATGAAGGGTGGGCTACATTGACACACACACACCAACATACATAATGACGCATACACACGCACATACCAACATACAAGATGACACATACACAAACGCCTTCTTTCAATATAGATTATATTATCAGTTGTTGGGAGACCATTTGTCCCCGCTCAGGAACGCCACTCGTTTTCTGTCCTTGTTCGTTGGTGTTGTCTCCGATCTTCCTTTTTACGGATTCTAGTCTGGAAGGAGATTAAGTTTCCAGGAATTCTGAGTAACCTGTTTATGGACTTTATTCCTCTTCGTGGATTTTAATGCCTCTTTGTGGATTTTGATGCTCATTATGGATTTTATTCCTCGTTATGGATTTAATTAATTTCATTCCTCCTATGGATTTTCTTCCTAATCATGGATTTTATTCCACTTTATCCCTCATTGAAGTTTTTACCCTGGAAAAAAAAATCAACATGCACAAAGCCTACATATCGTATTGTAAATTCGTCAGTTCAAGTATGCCATGAAATAAGGGCAATTCTACAATAACTGGTCCTATTATTGTCTTTCTAAGTAACTGAAGCCTTACAGTGCTACTTGACGAGAGACCATTAGTGCTTTTTAGAAACAAATGAATTCACACCTTCAATTGTTTACATTTTTATTTTTTTTTTTTAGATTTTGATATTTCATATATATATATATATATATATATATATATATATATATATATATATATATATATATATATATATATATGCATCAAGTTACAAATGTCCTTTATCATCCAAATTCGATCTACCTCGGCAAATAATATATTTTCATAAATGTTAACAGAAGAGGAATTTTTAAGGTTGATAATAATTTCGTCCTCTCGAGGATTCGAACCACCGCACAGAGGGGGAGAAATCAGGACTTCAGTGACGTCTTTACCGACTCGGCTAACAAGCGAGTTATAAGTTGATACCGATTTCAACCTTACAAATCACTGTCGAACTCAGGTATTTTTGTAATTAAAATCGATTTATTTCCAACCACCTCTGCCATGTTAACCGAGTCGTACGTTTGCCGCACCTTGGCATACAATGAATTTTTATCACATCATCGTGATTCATATACATGTATATGAATCACGGTGATGTGATAAAAATTCATGTGCATATATATATGTGTATATACATATACATACATATATATATACGTATATATATATATATATATATATATATATATATATATATATTGCTTAAAAAATCACAGTAGATGCACGTGACTTCATTAGATAAGCGAATACCACAGGAAAATGATATTCAGAAATCCAAGCGCTTTCATCTTTACTCAGACATTGTATTTCATTCGCTCCTTGACAATGTCTGAGTAAAGACGAAAGCGCTTGGATTTCTGACTATCATTTTCCTGTGGTATTCGCTTATATATATATATACATATATATATATATATATATATATATATATATGATATATATATGTATATATAAAGTAATATATATACATATATATAAACATATACTATATATATATATATATATACTATATATGTATATCATCTATATATATATGAACTTGTTCTCAGCAGTCATAAAGTTGATACCATCTATACACGACTAATTATCAGCACTAGGCTGGAACACCAAGTCGCCTTCCTAATGAACAAGTAATTATTCATTCTCTTGCAGCAAAGCCTACAATTGAATGAAGTCGAATGTGATTATTAAATTTACAGGAATAATTAAAACTTTCTTTTAACTACGATGGACGGAAGTATTCTTAGAGAAAATTTAAAAACATTTACTGAAAATAGAATAAGACGTATAATTTAGGCCACACGCCAAGCGCTGGGACCTGTGAGGTCATTCAGCACTTACGGGAAAACAGAGTAAAAAGGTTTGAAATATATAACAGGAGGAAAACCTGGCAGTTGTACTATGCAACAATTGTTATGAGAGGGTGGAAAGTAGGATAGAAGAAAGAGAATATGAATGGAGGTACAGTAAAAGGAATGAAAGGAGCTGCAGCTGGGGCTGAAGTGCCTACAGTGCACCAAGTGAGATACACGGGCGGTACTAGGCCCCTACGGGGTCAAGAATCGTAGACACGAATACGTTGCGAAAAATTTTACAAAAGAGGGAAAATAACGTGATACTGTGACGTAACAAGAAAGGATTAATGACTTAAATTTATTTTTTTTTAAATTGAAATATATTTCATAGCGCATAGCGCGTTTCCCGATAAAGAAAAAAAATGAAGACTTCTAATCGAGGGAAAAATCGTATTAACTTAAAAGGTAACAACACCCAGATGGAAATAGTCAAAAATAAAATTTTTAAATTAAGACAAAAGGAAAAGTTGAGACGAGAGAAATAAGATATACACCATCCAGCTAATTAAAGATAAACTAAAAAAGTCAAATACACGAACAAAAGCAGAGACGATAAGTCGGAAAAAGAAACAGACCTTTGACGGACAGGCATGAAATGTAATATGACTCTGACGAACAGGTGAAATGGAGCGAAAGTGAAACGGAAAGAGAGAGAGAGAGAGAGAGAGAGAGAGAGAGAGAGAGAGAGAGAGAGAGAGAGAGAGAGAGAGAGAGAGAGAGAGAGAAAGAATAAAGGGAGGAATTAAAGGCGTTCTGACCGAAGAAATCAGCTTCGGTCTAACAGTCCTCTTTTGCATTCATGTACTTCCGAGGCAAAAGCAAAAAAGAAAGCAATATCGACTTATTGTTAATCTATATTTCGCCCTATTTTTTTCAAAGCCTGAGATCCAGAGGATGGCCTTTGGGCAATGGCTGGAGATATCCTGGAAAAGAGGCGACTTGTCATTAATTTTCCTTGTCAGGAGTGCATTTCTGAAAAGAGGTTTTCTTTCCATTTTTCGCCTCTGACACGAAAATCCATGGGAGAGCCTTCAGGCATTGACTTGGGAGTACCCTGGAGGAGTCTCATAATCAGCAATTTCTCTTGCCAAACGGCGTAGTTCTTTTTTCTTCTTCTTCCTCTTCATTTTCGCATTCCTGGAATCTATCCGAAGGATGGTCTTTGTGCCACCTTAGTCTGGGAAATGCGTAGGATGCCCTTTAGGCAATGTCTGCAAGCGTCCTGGAAGAGAGTATAGTTCGGTAATTTTCCTTAACAAAAAAGGTATTTGTTTTCCTTGATTTTTCCTTGGCTGGAATCTACCCGGAGGATGGTTTCAAAGCCACCTTAGTCTGGAAAATGCATAGGATGCCCTTTTGGCAATGTCTGCAAGTTTCCTGGAAGAGGGTATGGTTCGGTAATTTTCCTTAACAAAAAAGGTATTTGTTTTCCTTGATTTTTTCCATGGCTGGAATCTATCCGGAGGATGGTTTCAAGGCCAACTTAGTCTGGAAAAGGCGTAGGATACCCTTTAGGCAATGTCTGCGAAAATCCTGGAAAATTGTATTGCTCAGTAATTTTCCTTAACAAAACGCGTAATACATTTCCTTCTTTCTTTTGGTCCGTGACTAGAAAGCGTCCAGAGGTGCCCTGGCCAATTTGTCTGGAAAATGCATAGAATATTCTTAATACAATGTCTACCAGAATCCTGGGAGAGGGTATTATTCAGTAATTTTCCTTAGCACAGAGACTGATTTCCATGGTTTCCATAAATGGAAATCATCCAGAGGGAGTCCTGGCCACCTTGTCTGGAAAATGCATTAAACACTCTTTAAGCGATGTCTGTAAGCATCCAGAAAATGTATTATTATTTAGTAATATATTCAATAAAGAGCGTATTTTCTTCCTACTTCCTGTTTTTCATGACTGGAAACCATCCATGACTGGAAACTATCCTTCGGGACACGTTGTCTGGAAAATTGAAAAGGATAACCTTTATGCAAGACATATAAGCATCCTGGAGCAATGTCTTAATCAGCAATTTCGCTAGTCAAAATGTGTGTATTTTCCAGCATTCCTGGAAACCTTCCAGACGAAGGCCTTCGGGAGAATTCTGAAAGTATCGGAGAAAAATCTAGACATCATTAATATCACATTTCAAGGATTTTACCTTTGAACATTTTACTCTCTACGATGCGAATCAACCGGGGACTGGACTTTCAGCAATTCCTGGATGCAATGTATTCCGGTAAGGAACAGAAGTTGTTGTGAGAACTTTGCCTGGACTTCCGTGAAAGAGAAATATTTTACTTTTCGCTCGTTGAAAGGAATCGACTAATTAATTGCTCTTGTTAGACAGCGTATACCTCTGAAAACTTTGCCTCAAGACGGCAAGATTTTTTTTCTTGTTGCAACAGCGTTGCAAAGCTGTTGATTTCATACACATTTGCAAGAACACTTCAAGTGCTGTTGCAAAGCAACTCATCGTATTCATATAGGATTATGTATACTATATATTGTATTCATTTCCGGAATAGAGCTATCTCTTCTGATACGCGACAAGCATGTTGTCCTTCTGCTGATTTCTGAAGACATTAGCGAGTTGCTAGGCTAATATTGTGTTTAACTTAACAAGTTGTGCATATTATCTTTCTGGTAATTTCTAAAGACATTAGCGAGTTGCTAGGCTAATATTGTGTCTTGTTTAACACGTCAGCATATTATCTTTCTGATAATTTCTGAAGACATCAGCGAGTTGCTAGGCTAATATTGTGTCTAGTTTAACACGTTATGCATAGGGGTAATTTAGTATAGACAGTCGCTGTTTACACTCTCAAGTTTACTTTACTCTTACTCTCTAAACATGATAACCCCCAAAAAACACCATGAGATCCCGAAGACTTAATAATATGTTCCAAATATCTTTCAAGCTTTTCTCTGACTTAAGCGATATTGCTCATTGACCTATTTTTATGCTTTCATTGAATGCTGCTTACAATCACTTATATTCTATTAATGATCTTATCTGTTGCGGAGATAGATTATTCAATTTAGATCACTCCATTTTGCTTGAAAGATGTTTCATTGCAACTCAACAGACAACTCACAAGACCGTTTTTGATTGTTCAACCAGATAAGAAAAAAATATATGAAAGTCTGACCTTAGATCACTAAAATCATACAATATATATATATATATATATATATATATATATATATATATATATATATATATATATATATATATGAATGTATGTATATATATCATATCTATATAATATATATATATATATATATATATATATAGATACTACTAGATATATAACTCTATATATATATATATATATATATATATATATATATATATATATATATATATATATATATATATATATATATATATATATAATATATATATATATATATATATATATATATATAATAGATATATATATCTATATATATATATATTTATATTATATATAGATATACATATCTATATATATATATATATATATATATATATATATATATATAATATATATATATAGATATGTATATCTATATATATATATATATATATACAGTAGACCCTTGACTCACGAACGCATTGACCCACGTACAACTCGATCCCCGACCAAAATTATAGGTAAAATTTCACCCTTGACCTACGAACTAACTTTGAGATACGAACAAAAAAAAATGCGGAAAATAAAAATTCTGTTTGGGTCATGAACTAATTTTGAGACATGAACATTTGAAAAATGCTGGAAATTTCTGGAAAATAACAATTCACTTTGTTTCACAAACTAATTTTTAGACACAAACATTTGAAAAATGCGCGAAATCGCCCAGCACACGTGAGAGCGTTTGAGTTGCCATGGGAACAGCCATCCTCCAGCCGCCCACGCACGCGTCACCCACGCATCGCTCTTTGTCTCATCTCATTGTGTACAAGACGTTCGTCAATTCGCTTAGCATTTTTTGCGCTAAAACTTGTGATTTTCTTCATAATGGGCCCTAAGAAAGTGAAGAGTGGTGGTGAAAGTAAGAAAGTGAAGAGTGATGGTGAGAAGAGGGTGCAGAGGAAGATAACCATTGAAATAAAGAAAGAAATTATAGAAAAGTTTGAACGTGGTGTTCGCGTGACCCGATATCGCAAGTGAGTACAAGATGGCCAAGTCGACAATTTCGACCCAATTTTGAAAAACAAGGATGCCATTAAAGAAGCAAATGTTGCGAAGGGAGTGACAGTACTAACCAAGATGAGATCGCAAACCCTCGAAGAGGCAGAAAAAATAATTTTGAAGTGGGTACATGAGAAACAGATGGCAGGTGATAGTGTAAACGAGCCGATCATCTGCGAGAAAGCTCGGCAAGTGTATCAGAGTTTGCTGAAGGAAACTCCTTCTACTAGTGCCACGCCAGATGATTTTAAGGCTAGTAAAGGGTGGTTTGATAACTTCAAGAAAAGAACTGGAATTCACTCTGTAATTAGGCATGGTGAGGCTGCTAGCGCAGACAAGGCTGCTGCTGAGGCATTCGTGACTGAGTTTGCCGAGTTCGTGGAGGCCGAAGGATACGTCGCTCAACAGATTTTCAATTGTGATGAAACGGGCCTCTTCTGGAAGAAGATGCCCAACAGGGACATTTATCACCCAAGAAGAGAAGGCGCTCCCAGGCCACAAGCCAATGAAGGATAGGCTTACGCTTTTGTTATGCTCAAACGCAAGTGGCGACTTGAAACTAAAGCCGCTACTTGTCTACCATTCAAATAACCCGCGTGCCTTTAAGCAGCACAACGTAAATAAGGCCAGACTGCCTGTAATGTGGAGGGCCAATACAAAAGCATGGGTGACACGGAACTTGTTTATGGAGTGGATTGATGAAGTGTTTGCGCCGACCGTGAGTCAGTACCTAACAGAGAACAAGCTACCCCTGCGGTGCCTTCTGATCATGGATAATGCCCCGGCACACCCTTCGTACTTGGCTGACTGCAGTGAACATGACTTCATTCAGTTCAAGTTCCTTCCACCCAACACGACCTCTGTTCTCCAGCCCATGGACCAACAAGTCATTAGCAATTTTAAGAAATTATATACGAAGGCGCTCTTCTCCAGATGCTTCCGTGTAACTGAAGAGACAAAATTAACCTTAAAAGAATTTTGGAAGAAGCACTTTAATGTTTTTCACTGCATAACCCTCATTGATAACGCATGGACTGAAGTTACGTACCGCACATTAAATTCTGCGTGGCGGAAACTTTGGCCCAGTGCGTAACTGTCCGTGACTTTGAGGGCTTCGATGCAGAGATTGTGCAAGAAATTGTGTCCATGGGCAACAGTATGGGTCTACAAGTCAACGACGAAGATGTTGAAGAATTGGTCGCTGAACAT